>NC_091169.1:26507461-26537461 GCF_040958095.1 Procambarus clarkii
GCAGTGATGTGGTGGAGGCTGACTCCATATACAGTTTCAAATGTAGATATGACAGACCCCAGTAGGCTCAGGAATCTGTACACCAGTTGATTGACGATTGAGAGGCGGAACCAAAGAGCAAAAGCTCAACCCCCGCACACACACACACACACACACACACACACACACACACACACACACACACACACACACACACACACACACACACACACTCACACCACGTACGTAATTTTCCCCCTCAGTAAAACGCCTTGAAGGTATCTTGTTAATATGAAAGGATTCTGAATGTCTTCTATGCATTCCGACACCATCGAACGGAAATGATTCAAAATCGATTCAGACTTTGAAGATAAAATGAAACAGTAAGGTACTTAAATTGCTGGGACCGGTTCGAATCCCTTAAACTGTCGTTATGGAACGCAGACGAGAGAAAAATTTCATTATACACACATTGAAAATACTGAAAGGTTAGGTCACCCCATTGCTGAACACCCCCCCCCCCCATTCCCCTCTTTCAATGCTAAACACTCTTCTCCTAACCCCCCTATTCTTGAATCCAATTCCCCTTACCCCTCGTGCTGAACACTCTTCCCCCCTCGGCCAATTGCTGAACCTCCGACCCCTCAATTTACAGTGTTGAACTCATATTCCGTCTCACACACCTAATTGCTGTACCCCTATTTCCCTTATCCCTAATGTTGAACCCCTTTTCCTTCAACGCGGCCCCTTTGTACTCCCCTCGTTGGACCAGAAAACACTTATGTCACCTCCTTTTCTTTATCTGCGGCCACCTGGACATTCAGAGTTAACCCATTCTTCACTCACCAAGAGTTCCAGCTTACCCCCCTCCCCCCCCCCACCTCCCTCACTACCTTTCTCTCTCTCTCTCTCTCTCTCTCTCTCTCTCTCTCTCTCTCTCTCTCTCTCTCTCTCTCTCTCTCTCTCTCTCTCTCTCTCTCTCTCTCTCTCCCTTGCCCCACCATTAGTCAAATGGTGTTCCAGGACCTGAGGACTGAGGACTCTCATCTTCTCCTCCGCTTCCACACACACACACAAACTTTTCAGGTGCTTAGGAACCATTGCTTCGAAACGACTGCAGGCCATCGTTGTCCCTGGTGTCAGCCTATCCCCTTCCCCACCGTCCCCAGGTGTCAGCCTATCCCCTTCCCCACCGTCCCCAGGTGTCAGCCTATCCCCCATTACCCTTGGTCCATGAGCCAGGTGCACTACAGAAACCTACCCCTATTTTCAAGGGATGGTGCCCCCTCCTTTCAACCTAATTTCTTATCATTTTAACCCTCTGACCCTCTCTTTGCAACTCCTACACCAAACCTTCCTTCCCCCTCAGACACTGTGTGAAGAACTCCGTCAATTAAATCAATAACTCATGCTCTGTTTAAGGTTTCCACTGTGCTTGTTGAAGTACTCAGGTGGAGGCTTCACTGTTCATTTTTATCAATGTAACACCCTTAGTGTTAGGATTAACCCATCTGAACACCCGGAGGTCTCATACCATGAGTGAAGAGAGAGAGAGAGAGAGAGAGAGAGAGAGAGAGAGAGAGAGAGAGAGAGAGAGAGAGAGAGAGAGAGAGAGAGAGAGAGAGAGAGAGAGAGAGAGGAGAGTTGAGGCATGAGAAAGAGATGAGACAGAAGGACAAGAAAGTGAATAGAGGAGCAGGTAGCTATTTCGACGGTCAGTTAGAAAGGAGATAAAGTTTGTCGTTTCAAATAGACTTTAGATGTGGGTGTGGGGGTGTGGGTGTGGGCGTGGGCGTGGGTGTGTGGGTGTGGGTGGGGGTGTATCCCCCCCTCCGTACCTCCTCACCCACCCTAAAAGGGAAGGAGTAGACTTTAGATGTGGGTGTGGGGGTGTGGGGGTGTGGGCGTGGGTGTGTGTGGGGGTGGGGGTGTATCCCCCCCTCCGTACCTCCTCACCCACCCTAAAAGGAAAGGAGGGGGAAGGGGGGGTAATACAGGTACACAATCTGCATTGCATACAAGATCCTTCCGCGCGAACTATTGCCCAATATATGCTTACTTATTGCAAGCTATTACATAAATGTTGCAGATGTTAACCACTGTTGCAAGGTACCCAGCGGGGGCCTGAGAGCCATTAAGTCAGGGCTGGGTGCCATCAGGCAGCTGTTGCAAGTTATTTAGAAGACGCTTGCAAACTATCAAGGCGTGGCAAAAACACCCCCCCCCCCCCTCCCCCCCCACTGTGTGTCGCAAGCTGTTAGCCACGTGATCTTATTAAACATATGTTGCACACAGAGACTCTGCAACACTACGGTATTACTGGAAGATCTTGAAATATTTCAAGAATGTTAAAATGTCAATGTTAAAATATTTCATCGGGTTTTCCATTGCACGCGATTACAAACGATTTGCAAGGTGTTGCTATATCATGTGTTGCAAAGGGAGTTGCTATATCTTGAAACCAATGGTGTTACGAGCGACTCAGGTGTTGCAAGAAGATCATATTGACATTGAGGTTGCAATGATGCACTCAAGTACATTACCGGCTGTCACGGATGTGTTCTAATCTTTAGCATGAAGATTGCAACTGACAACAGGGGTCGCAAGCCGCCCTGGTTGATACCTGGTTGATACCTGGTTGATGGGGTTCTGGGAGTTCTTCTACTCCCCAAGCCCGGCCCGAGGCCAGGCTCGACTTGTGAGAGTTTGGTCCACTAGGCTGTTGCTTGGAGCGGCCCGCAGGCCCACATACCCACCACAGCCCGGTTGGTCCGGCACTCCTTGGAGGAATAAATCTAGTTTCCTCTTGAAAATGTCCACGGTTGTTCCGGCAATATTTCTTATCCTGCTCAATATCATTGAGCTTATTAGTCAAGTAGGCTTTAAATAATATTGCATACTGTTGCAAAGAACTTGAGGGAGGTTCATAAATTCGCTTAAGTTCTATAAGTCCTCAGCGAGGTTTTGAGGGCAACTGAATCCATAAACAAACCCTTGAGCGTTACCCTTATAATTGTTTAGGGGACTTTTCAAGACGCCAGTTTCTGAGTGACAGCTAGTGAGCTCACCCTTCAAGCTATTAAACTCACCCTCCAAGGTATTAAGCTCACCCTCCAAGCTATTAAGCTCACCCTCCAAGCTATTAAGCTCACCCTCCAAGCTATTAAACTCACCCTCCAAGCTATTAAGCTCACCCTCCAAGCTATTAAGCTCACCCTCCAAGCTATTAAACTCACCCTCCAAGCTATTAAACTCACCCTCCAAGCTATTAAGCTCACCCTCCAAGCTACTAACCTTACCCTCCAAGCTACTAAGCTCACCCTCCAAGCTACTAACCTTACCCTCCAAGCTACCAAGCTCACCCTCCAAGCTACTAAGCTCACCCTCCAAGCTACTAAGCTCACCCTCCAAGCTACTAAGCTCACCCTCCAAGCTACCAAGCCCACCCTCCAAGCTACCAAGCCCACCCTCCAAGCTACCAAGCTCACCCTCCAAGCTACCAAGCCCACCCTCCAAGCTACCAAGCCCACCCTCCAAGCTACCAAGCTCACCCTCCAAGCTACCAAGCTCACCCTCCAAGCTACCAAGCCCACCCTCCAAGCTACTAAGCTCACCCTCCAAGCTACTAAGCTCACCCTCCAAGCTACTAAGCCCACCCTCCAAGCTACTAACCTCACCCTCCAAGCTACTAAGCTCACCCTCCAAGCTACTAAGCTCACCCTCCAAGCTATCTGTCAAGCGTCACTATTCACGACACAAACTCTCCAGAGAAAACTCAACAAGTGTGAAGCAGAAATTGCACGTTATTAAGAAAGTTTTCTTGGCCATCAAGATTACTGCAAGAGTTCATCCATATGTTGCAAAATTGGTTGCAAAATTAGCAAGGTGGTGAATAGGTATTGAAAGTTGCAGATATTTTTTTTTGTTGCACGGCATTAAGTTAACACAAAGTTTATTGCAAGCTGTAAAATGTATTTTTTGAACTGATGACACGAGGAATACAATCTCAAAATAAGACTTTAATTTGTCCTTTAAATTGGAAGGGGGAAAACTTTAAGGGGGGACTTAAAGGGGACTCCCTTAAATGAACAAATCCACAAGGGCCGTGACGAGGATTCGAACCTGCGTCCGGGAGCATCCCAGACACTGCCTTAATCGACTGAGCTACGACAGGGTAAAAAAAAAAAGAGTCGTAGCTCAGTCTAAGATTAAGGCAGTGTCTGGGATGCTCCCGGACGCAGGTTCGAATCCTCGTCACGGCCCTTGTGGATTCATTCATTTGATGCATCACCTTAGTGTGATATCTGTGTGTGCAATGGACTCCCTTAAGTCTAACGAAAAAGTCTCACTGAAACTAACGATGAAATCTTAAACGAATGATAAACGATACACGAAAACGACAACATTTGACAATCAAATTAAACGCTGCAATATTGATGGGTGTCGTTGAGCGTTGCAATATACGAGGGGGGGGGGGGGTGGAGGGGGGGTGGAGGGGGTGGGAGGGTGGAGGGGGGGGGGGGTTGCAAGATGCACGAGAGCCGCTGTCTTTACACACAAGCGCCAGAACAAACAGTTGCAAGTGCCTGACAAATGTTTTCTGCAATTTGAGACCCGTTGCAAGGCATTAGGGAGGGGGGGGGAAATGTTGCAGGCATTGAAGCGCTGCTGACCTCACTGAAAGCCTCTTAAGCTTCCGCGAACAGGTGATTTATCTGGAGCTGGGATTTATGGACCAGGAGCTGGGATATGAGGACCAGGAGCTGGGATTTAAGGACCAGAAGCTAGGCTGGAGCAGGGATATGAGAATCAGGAGGTGGGATTTAAGGACCAGAAGCTGGGATATGAGGACCAGGAGCTGGGATATGAGGACCTGGAGCTGGGATATGAGGACCAGGAGCTGGGATTTAAGGACCAGAAGCTAGGCTGGAGCAGGGATATGAGAATCAGGAGCTGGGATTTAAGGACCAGAAGCTGGGATATGAGGACCAGGAGCTGGGATATGAGGACCTGGAGCTGGGATATGAGGACCAGGAGCTGGGATATGAGGACCAGGAGCTGGGAATTTAAGGGTTAGGAGCTGGGATTTTTGTGATCAGGAGCTTGGATATGAGGACCAGGAGCTGGGATTTATGGGCCAGGAGTTAGGATTTAAGGACCAATAGCTGGGATATGAGGACCGATAGCTGGGATATGAGGACCAATAGCTGGGATATGAGGACCGATATCTGGGATATCAGGACCAATAGCTAGGATATGAGGACGAGGAGCTGGGATATGAGGACGAGGAGCTGGGATATGAGCGCTAGGAGCTGGGATTTAAGAACCAGGAGCTGGGATATGAGGACCAGGAGCTGGGATATGAGGACCTGGAGCTGGGATATGAGGACCTGGAGCTGGGATATGAGGACAGGAAGCTACGAAATGACAATATGGAGCTCGGGTACGAGAACGGAGGTGATGAAACGCCCAGTTTCCAACCACTTGCACCATCGGGAATCGAACGTGGACCACGCTAAAAGGTCCACGTTCTGACCAATCCAGATCGAGGGCATAGCTGACCTCTCCCCCAGGGTCAAGTAAACAAGAACTATTCACGAAGGGGGGGAGGGGAGAAATACATCTCATACATTTATACAATGAATTAACTCAAATTGGTTATTGAACATGTAGAGAACTCCATAAGAAAATATGTGTGTGAATTAACTGGATGAGTTTAGAGTCAGATATTGCAACTATTGTTGCAAATATCATGAAGATGCACCAGGCTGCACTGATGCAATAACAGAGGAGACAATGTTATTAGAGAAGCACGAGCTTCAACACCCCCTGAGCTTGCAATGTTTAACACCTCTGAGCTTGCAATGTTTAACACCTCTGAGCTTGCAATGTTTAACACCTCTGAGCTTGCAGTGTTTAACACCTCTGAGCTTGCAATGTTTAACACCTCTGAGCTTGTAATGTTTAACACCTCTGAGCTTGCAATGTTGTGCAACATGGCGCAAGAAAGACCTTATTATGGGACGAGGAGGAGGAGGATAAGAAATAAACAATGAAAAAGGTGTAAAGTGACTTATAAAGTGACTTAATATTGCAAGAAGCAACAGATGACCTCTGCGTTCAGACGATAGTTGATGTGGGAGGCTGTTATGTGGGGCTAATGTTCCAATCACCACAAACCCCACCATAACCCCCTCCCCCCCCCTCAGTCTCCAATCCATCTCACCTCCTCTAAACTGCCTCCCCCCCCCCAGCCCCTCCTTCACTACACTCCCACCACTACCTACCCCCCAACACCCCCCCAACACCCCCCCAACACCCCCCCCCCAACACCCCACCCCCAACACCACCTCTACACTTCTCCTTAAGTACTTAACTACCAACGTGAATTGCGTGAAAGAAAGGTCTACATGGCTGCTGTATGTGTGTGTGTGTGTGTGTGTTTGTGTGTGTGTGTGTGTGTGTGTACTCACCTAGTTGCGCTTGCGGGCGTTGAGCTTCGGATGGAAGCTTGAGACCCCAGATGTGTCATAGAGATGTCAGAAAGTTTTCTTTTAGCGCTAGTGACTAGTGAGGTAAATGGAATGACCTAAAGAAACTGGTTATAGAAGCAACTGAAATCCTGAACTTTAAAAGCAGATATGATAGATAAACAGGCCACGAGTCACTGCATTAAACAGCCAGAGGCTAGAAAAGCGGGCTCCGAGAGTTAAAGCTCGATCCTGCAGGTACAAAATAGGTGAGTAGACACACACTCACACATTTATAAGTTGCCGCAGCTCACAGATATTGATCTTTACTCCTCATTACAATTTTTTCTCATGTTGAATTGTTCAGGAAGTGTGATAGAGAGAGGCATGGCGTGTCAACATGGGAATTAATGGGGGGAGGAGGGGGGGCAGGAGGAGGGGGGGGGGGAAGGAGGGGGGGCAGGAGGAGGAGGCAGTAGGAGGGAGCTGGAAGAGGGGGCAGGAGGAAGGGCAGGAGAAGGGAGGGAGGGAGTGTCTACGAAGGGCTTGAGGTAGGAGATGTAGAATAGGGGAAGAAAGAGGAAGAGAAATACGTGGGGGGGGGGGGATGTGAAAGTAAGGGAAAAGAGGAAGTGTGAAGAAAGGAGGAACACAAGGAAGAATTAAGGAAGAAGCTGCGATAATTTCCGGAGATGAAGAGAACACCGGACGAGGAAGGAGATCTTGCGTCTTCTAATTTATAACTACGAAGTCTTACCGAGCGATACCAGCCCTTGGAGGTACCGAGCGATACCAACCCTTAGAGATACCGAGCGATACCAACCCTTAGAGATACCGAGCATTGGTTTTCCCGTGTCCCCACCCCTTTCCGTTCCTTCACCCCCCCTCACCAACCTCTCTTCCATATTCTCTCCCACATTTCCTCCGCGGGGAGAGAAAGCTTGCTGTTTACAGGAGATCTCACCACCTCCACGCAATCCATGTTTGTATCGTATCCACTGTCGGCCCAGTCCTTTTGTCCTCACGGAGAGATGGGGTATATTTTCCCTTTTCGGCTCTCCCAGACACTCCCCAGCAACCCCCCCCCCCCTCCGAGACACTGTCCAGCATTCCCCCTCTTTCCCAGACACTGCCCATTCATCCCAGACACTGCCCATTCATTCCAGACACTGCCCATTCATTCCAGACACTGCCCATTCATTCCAGACACTGCCTATCCATCCCAGACACTGCCCATCTATCCCAGACACTGCCCATCCATCCCAGACACTGCCCATCCATCCCAGACACTGCCCATTCATTCCAGACACTGCCCATCCATCCCAGACACTGCCTATCCATCCCAGACACTGCCCATTCATCCCAGACACTGCCCATCCATCCCAGACACTGTCCATCCATCCCAGACACTGTCCATCCATCCCAGACACTGCCCATCTATCCCAGACACTGCCTATCCATCCCAGACACTGCCTATCCATCCCAGACACTGCCCAGCATCCCCCGTCTCTCCCAGACACTGCCCAGCATCCCTCCATCTCTGGCCGGGATAATAACAGCATCTAAGTCTCTTAAGATATGATGAAATACCTCGCCGCGTCATATGTAAATAAGGCGAGGCGAGCCTACTTAGTCATGCATGAAAACAAAAAGCGGTCGGAAGGGCCATAATGTTATGATTATCCTGGAGAGTGCTGTTGGATATCACTATCCTCCTCCCAACTATCCTATCCTTAGATGAGTGTGTATGTACACTCATCTAAGGCTGCTGAATCTACTCATCTGCTGAGTATATTTAGCAGTCTCCTATTACGGCTAGTTACAAAGTATGATATAATTTGATGAACAGTTTTGCAGTGATTAATTTTTTAATAATATGGGGAAAATAATACAAAAATATTAAATCAGAGTATTAGGATATTGCAAAATTAGTTGTGTGAGGGTAGCCTTGGGACTGTGTCAAGTGGCATTCGTTTAATTTATGTCAACCTTGAATCAACCATGTTGGGCACGTGTCCATGAAAAGTGACCTTTTAAAATTAGGCGAGGCTACCCCCAAAAGGTCTCGTCTCTAGCCTTGAACAGACTTTCTAATATATAGATGTAGATCACATATATATATACATATTTAACTGTTCAGTTACATGTTGATTATTTGAATGTACATGTTTCTTGCCTTATGCAATTGCAACGGAAAATCATTCAATTTGCCTATTTCACTTAAAAAAAAAACTAGATTTTAAACCAGCGGAGTTTTTAATAAAGTTGTTTGGAAGTTTGAAGGCGGCTGCCTCTGACTTGCGGCCATCACAACTCTCCGCTTCCCTCCCACCAAATGGAATATATTAACATAAATATCTCACTCTGTAAACCGGCTCCTTCGCTAATACGGCCAATACATTAATTAATATATCTCAAGTCAGGGGTGCCCGCTCGTCGGAGTTTCGCGTTGGTGCAGGCGATGAGTCACAATAACGTGGCTGAAGTATGTTGACCAGACCACACACTAGAAGGTGAAGGGACGACGACGTTTCGGTCCGTCCTGGACCATTCTCAAGTCGATTTCGCGTTGGTGCTGTGTTCAGGATGATGGAGAGCTGATAGATGATGATTGATGATAGATGGTAACTGACTGAGAGAAGGTAACTGAGTAATAATGGAAAGTAATTAAATTTTGATATATTTTACCTGACTGATGATTGAAGATATCTTGGAAATAATTGAAGGTAATTGACCAACAGAAAAACGGTAATTGAGTAATAACAGATGACAGAGACCCGGTGTAAAATAATCATTAAGAATTAATGCTATTTTTTGTATATAAAAATGCTAGGTACACTTTTCACCCTCTTCATCTATGACCATACATTTTTTGGCACATTCTCTCCTCTCTTTATCCCCCTCTCTTCCTTATTTACGCATCACCACCACCCATCTCTCTCTCATCTCCGGCCCATTTCCTCATCTCCCATACGGACATGGGATGCTGGAAGCAATGCATCATGTAAGATGCACAGCTCCGCACAATATACTAGAGAGAGGCTGCCTTGAGATATAGTCAAGCCGAGAACCTCTCTTTCTCTCCTTGGGCAGATGTGCTCTTGTAGGAGTCTTACCTCCTGGAAGCTCTTTTACGTCTCCTGTCTCTAAAGAGCTCCCTCGACGTCTTGTCTCCAGAGAGCTCAATGAGCTCCATCTTATCTGTGAACCCAGGGCGTTGACGCTCTTGGAAGGCGACGCTCTTGGAAGCCGACGCTCCTGGAAGCCGGCGGTCCTGGAAGTCGACGCGCCTGGAAGCCGACGCTCCTGGAAGCCGACGCTCCTGGAAGCACACGCTCCTGGAAGCCGACGCTCCTGGAAGCCGACGCTCCTGGAAGCCGACGCTCCTGGAAGTCGACGCTCTTGGAAGCCGACGCTCCTGGAAGCCGACGCTCCTGGAAGCCGACGCTCCTGGAAGCCGACGCTCCTGGAAGTCGACGCTCCTGGAAGCCGACGCTCCTGGAAGCCGACGCTCCTGGAAGCCGACGCTCCTGGAAGCCGACGCTCCTGGAAGCCGACGCTCCTGGAAGTCGACGCTCCTGGAAGCCGACGCTCCTGGAAGTCGACGCTCCTGGAAGCCGACGCTCCTGGAAGCCGACGCTCCTGGAAGCCGACGCTCCTGGAAGCCGACGCTCCTGGAAGCCGACGCTCCTGGAAGCCGATGCTCTTGGAAGCCGACGCTCCTGGATGCCGACGCTCCTGGAAGCCGATGCTCTTGGAAGCCGACGCTCTTGGATGCCGACGCTCCTGGAAGCTGATGCTCTTGGAAGCCGACGCTCCTGGATGCCGACGCTCCTGGAAGCCGATGCTCTTGGAAGCCGATGCTCTTGGAAGCCGACGCTCCTGGAAGCCGACGCTCCTGGAAGTCGACGCTCCTGGAAGCCGATGCTCTTGGAAGCCGACGCTCCTGGAAGCCGACGCTCCTGGATGCCGACGCTCCTGGAAGCCGATGCTCTTGGAAGCCGACGCTCCAAGAAGTTAATACTGCTGGAAATGGAGGTTAATGCAAATGGAAATTGGCGGCTGACCTTCATATTCTTTATGTAAGTTCTTTAAAGTGTCAGGAGTCGAGGAATGAAGAGACAGGAGTCGAGGAATGAAGGGACAGGAGTCGAGGAATGAAGGGACAGGAGTCGAGGAATGAAGAGACAGGAGTCGAGGAATGAAGGGACAGGAGTCGAGGAATGAAGGGACAGGAGTCGAGGAATGAAGGGACAGGAGTCGAGGAATGAAGGGACAGGAGTCGAGGAATGAAGAGACAGGAGTCGAGGAATGAAGGGACAGGAGTCGAGGAATGAAGAGACAGGAGTCGAGAAATGAAGGGACAGGAGTCGAGGAATGAAGAGACAGGAGTCGAGGAATGAAGGGACAGGAGTCGAGGAATGAAGAGACAGGAGTCGAGGAATGAAGGGACAGGAGTCGAGGAATGAAGGGACAGGAGTCGAGGAATGAAGAACAGGAGTCGAGGAATGAAGGGACAGGAGTCGAGGAATGAAGAACAGGAGTCGAGGAATGAAGAGACAGGAGTCGAGGAATGAAGAGACAGGAGTCGAGGAATAAAGAGACAGGAGTTGAGGAATGAAGAGACAGGAGTCGAGGAATGAATGGACAGGAGTCGAGGAATGAAGAGACAGGAGTCGAGGAATGAAGGGACAGGAGTCGAGGAATGAAGGGACAGGAGTCGAGGAATGAAGAGACAGGAGTCGAGGAATGAAGAGACAGGAGTCGAGGAATGAAGGGACAGGAGTCGAGGAATGAAGAACAGGAGTCGAGGAATGAAGAGACAGGAGTCGAGGAATGAAGGGACAGGAGTCGAGGAATGAAGAGACAGGAGTCGAGGAATAAAGAGACAGGAGTTGAGGAATGAAGAGACAGGAGTCGAGGAATGAATGGACAGGAGTCGAGGAATGAAGAGACAGGAGTCGAGGAATGAAGGGACAGGAGTCGAGGAATGAAGGGACAGGAGTCGAGGAATGAAGAGACAGGAGTCGAGGAATGAAGAGACAGGAGTCGAGGAATGGAGTGTCAGCAGTCGAGGAATGAAGAACAGGAGTCGAGGAATGAAGTGTCAGCAGTCGAGGAATGAAGAAACAGGAGTTGAGGAATGAAGAGACAGGAATCGGGAAAGCAAGCTAACTTCAGCTTCGTCTTTCCACGGCGTCTCGAGCAAGATCTGACGCGACGTTATTAATCTGGTCTCCACCGGACGGACCACTTCGTCTCATACTGAAGACGAAGATTGAAAACAATAGACAAATATTGGCAACATATTAAAACAAATAACAATCATACAATAAAATAAACAACAATATTACAAATACGTATTACGATTACAATCAGCCAATAAACTTCCAATTACTGAATAAAATTACAATTACACAATAAAATACGAGGAATGGAGTTCCAAGCAGGCTGTATATGTATACATATACACACACATGTATAGCTGACACGACAATTTTCTCACTTTGATGAGGTGTTTATGAGACGTGAGGGGAAGGGGGGACTCCGCCAGACCAGGCCCAGCAAGCCTCTCTAAGTGTTCTTAGCATAAAAGGAAAATAATGAGGTCTCTGGAAGTGGATAAAAGGAAAGGGATTGTCTCTTAAGTTGCATAGTCCCAGAGGGGATGTGGGGTTGGGGTTCTTGGTAGGGGGGTGGAAGGGGGTGTCCTTAGTATGGGGGGAAGGGGGGGTGTCCTTAGTGGGGGGGTTGGGGTCCTTGGTGGGGGGAGGGGGGAGCCTTATGCAAACACAGTTCTGGGAAATGCGAGAGAACGATAGGATGAGAGAGAGAGAGAGTGTGTAAAGACGATTGAAATGGAAATAAGAGGAGAAATGGGAAGTCAGGATGGGAATAGGTTGCAAAGGGGTAGGGATGGAGATAAAGAATAAGGGAAGGATGAGGAGAATGAGGAGAATGAGGAGGACGCTTTGTATCATGAGAACACATTCCCCTTTTAATTCCCCCTTACCTTCCCCTCACTCCTCGTCTCCTCATCAAAATTTTGAAACGAAAATTCCCCATAAACAATTGATTGTTCGGGTCCACATAATAGACTCAGCTTCACCAACTCTCACTACACAATATACTCGATATTTTAACCCCACAGCATGTAAAAGTGAGATTCATTTCTTTACTGACTTTAGTGAGCAGATTACCAAAACTAATCCCATAAGTGTATCCGAGTAGGAAGCACTCACACTTACTGAAGTGTGAGTCGGAAGTACTCACACTTACTGAAGTGTGAGTAGGAAGCACTCACACTTACTGAAGTGTGAGTCGGAAGTACTCACACTTACTGAAGTGTGAGTCGGAAGCACTCACACTTATTGAAGTGTGAGTAGGAAGCACTCACACTTACTGAAGTGTGAGTAGGAAGCACTCACACTTACTGAAGTGTGAGTCGGAAGTACTCACACTTACTGAAGTGTGAGTCGGAAGCACTCACACTTATTGAAGTGTGAGTAGGAAGCACTCACACTTACTGAAGTGTGAGTAGGAAGCACTAACACTTATTGAAGTGTGAGTAGGAAGCACTCATACTTACTGAAGTGTGAATAGGAAGCACTCACACTTATTGAAGTGTGAGTAGGAAGCACTCACACTTACTGAAGTGTGAGTAGGAAGCACTCACACTTATTGAAGTGTGAGTAGGAAGCACTCACACTTACTGAAGTGTGAGTAGGAAGCACTCACACTTACTAAAGTGTGAAAACATTGAAAATTAAAACAAATAGCTACACGCACAGGTCCTCGTAGCTGAGTGGATAGCGCTCTAGGGTCTTACTCCTATGGGCCGGGGTTCGATTCCCGGTCGAAGCAGAAACAAATGGGCAGGGCTAATTTCATCTGATGCCTCTGTTCACCTTGCAGTAAATAGACACTGTACCTCGCCCCATAGGCCTACCACCAGGACACTACACCTAGCCCAATAGGCTCGGTACCCACACCTCCGCAAATGGATCACCTGCGAACAACAGAGAAGGTAAATCAATCAAGCAACTGCGGCCCTCAGGTGAACAATGCTCAAAATGGAATAATAATGTAGACTCAGCCAGTTGTAGACCTGTCAGGTGTGAGCAGCCGCTGTACACATACGGTGTCAGGTGTGAGCAGCCGCTGTACACATACGGTGTCAGGTGTGAGCAGCCGCTGTACACATACGGTGTCAGGCGTGTGGAGCTGCTCGAGGTGCCTGTTCAAACCATAATGAACAAGATGTTCAACGATGTATTGTCTGCTGATGAACATGTGTTGTTATTGAGGAGGAGGGAAGGAGGGGGGAGGAGAGAGAGAGAGAGAGAGGGAGAGAGTGAGGGAGGGAGAGAGATGAGAAGGAAAAGTCGCAGAGGAGATCAATTGTGCCTTTAAGCTAGTAATTTCCTATCCTAATTTAGGTATCTTCAGGATGAGACTATCTTCCTTACCGATGGTCCACTCTAAGTTCAGCTTACAATTACACCCGTCACAGCTTACAAGTACACCCGTCACAGCTCACAATTACACCCGTCACAGCTTACAATTACACCCGTCACAGCTCACAATTACACCCGTCACAGCTAACAATTACACCCGTCACAGCTTACAATTACACCCGTCACAGCTCACAATTACACCCGTCACAGCTAACAATTACACCCGTCACAGCTTACAATTACACCCGTCACAGCTTACAAGTACACCCGTCACAGCTTACAAGTACACCCGTCACAGCTTACAAGTACACCCGTCACAGCTTACAAGTACACCCGTCACAGCTTACAAGTACACCCGTCACAGCTTACAAGTACACCCGTCACAGCTTACAATTACACCCGTCACAGCTTACAATTACTTTATGAGCGCTTGAAATACCACCGACCCGAGGGTCAAACTTCACCTGACTAAACTGAGCCGAACATTCGCTACCGAATCTCGTCTGGAGATCAACTATAGACTGTTTACAAGCCAAAGAGCAAATCTACCCCAGCCAGTGTCAAGAGTTACACCCGAAAGAGGGAAGAGATACACCCGAAAGAGGTAAGAGATACACCCGAAAGAGGGAAGAGTTACACCCGAAAGAGGTAAGAGATATACCCGAAAGAGGGAAGAGTTACACCCGAAAGAGGGAAGAGTTACACCCGAAAGAGGTAAGAGTTACACCCGAAAGAGGGAAGACTTACACCCGAAAGAGGTAAGAGATACACCTTGAGAGTTTCATCAACACTCTTACCCTCGGGATCCAAACAGAAATCTGATATCCGGAATCAGATTTCGAGAATAGGAACCGGGAACTGGGAATCAGAAATGGTCCGCACCCCATCACAATAGATATAAAATTCTGGGCGTGAAGGCGAGGAAAAATACACTAAAAATGTCTTGGGAAGGAGAGGGAGAGAGAGAAGGAGAGAGAAGGAAGAGGAAGGTAGAAGAAAAATGAGGAGAAAGAGTAGCAGCATCAGCAGCAAAATGAAAAGGCAAAAGATGGAGGAGCGGAAGCGATTCCAGCAGAAGCAGGAGTAGGTACGCTGAGAGACAAAGAAGAATGAGATAGAAAATGAGATGGAAGAAGAATGAGATGGAAGGGTTACTAAGAAGGTTCTCGTTTCAAACACGTGCTGAACGCTGTATGTCTCAGCTTCCCAGGTCCTTCTGAGTGCTCTGTCTGGGAGCTCTCTTAGCACTTGCTACAATACAGTTGTTGAGAATAGAGCTCTCACAGTATAGAGCTGTTGACCTCCCCCCTAGAATTACGACACTGTCAGTGTTTACAACCAAGCCACGCCTCCACAAGGGGGCCACGGAGTCTACTCGAGTTTTATCTCATTACTGAAGCAGTCTGTCTCTTGGCGGAACTGTATTAAGGAAGAGCACTTCCAGCACTATGAGAGTGCTAGTGACCACTTGAGTGCCCTCACTCATCCCGCTGAAGAAGTTGCACTCATATAAACTTCCTCAGGCCCTGGGGTTAATTTCTCCAAATAATAATTTGGGTGTAATTTAGGCATATTATCTCTGGATTGTTTCAAGCGAAAGTTAAACAGAAAACAGGAGATGCTTTTTCATCTACCGGGTTATAAACCCGTGAAACCGCCTACCCGCCGAAGCCCTAAATCTAAAGTCATTACTTCAGTTTAAAATCCAGATTCGAAAAAATCCTCTAGAACACCGGAGGAGGGAGGAACCTTAGACAAGTTATCGGCTTCCTGTCCCCGTCGAGGCCACTAGGAAGATAGTGGCCCTTGGGTAAATACAGGTAAATAAGAGTTTAAAAATCGGGATCGATCCAGGACGTACCTTCGATCCCATCGTCCTGCTCCAGAGAATCTCATAAATGTATCAGGTGATTGTGTGTTCCATGTGCATGACTTGAGTTTAGTTGGGTATAAACAGGAGCCGCCTCCCACGGGGCTTCGTCTGTTTAATTTCTTCTCATACTGGTGGGGGTGTCCGGCGGTGCCCGGGTCTATCTGTTCCCCCAGAGATTCCATGGACACTTTCCACTCTTCCCCTACCCACACCTGCTCTTTCTCTCTTTACACACACCTTCGAAAATTACTTCCAGCGCTGTAACTATCTTCATTTAGGTACATCTGCACTTGTGCAGCTAACCTAGACTATATGCAGGCGAGTACAGAGTGTGTAAACAAATTTAAGTGCCAGGCATTATTATTTAAACTAATGTTAAAGTCTATGGACTCAGCACTGAATATTTCACTTATACAGAATTCTTGAAGGCTGGGCATTTGGGTCGTGCTCCTTCACATGGCCACTGGGACGACCCCATTCCCCCTTCCCCTCCCAAATGACTCACGATAAAATAACCATTAATCTTATAATGTTTAATAAGGCGTCTTGTCTCCAAAATCGCACTGATAATCTCCCTTACATAAAATATATTAGGTTGTCTTCCCAAGCATTTGAAATCATTTACCTGGTGGGAGTAGCGTAGGCGTGGAGTTACTTAATAAAGTAACGGGCTTATACACGGCTCATGGGGCTTAATATGACAAATCTGCTCTTAAATTAATCCTCTTTTTCTCCGGGACAATGATACAAGCGTGATAAGATGGCAATCAATACAGATTCTTATTGAGATCCTATTAGGAGCTTTCTGTGTGTGTGTGTGTGTGTGGGTGTGTGTGTGTGTGTGCGTGTGTGTGTGTGTGTGTGTGGGCGTGTGTGTGTGTGTGTGTGTGTGTGTGTGTGTGTGTGTGTGTGTGTGTGTGTGTGTGTGAGTGTGTGTGTGTGTGTGTGTGTGTGTGTGTGGGTGTGTGTTGGGGGGTGGGAAGCCTGTGGGGTGAGCGCTCGCCAGAGGGTGTCCCCTATTTAGCTCGTTGTTCGCATGCAACTGTTTTCCTAACCAGCAACATACAATCCCCTCAAAACCATTTATGTACCATATCGAGGCCGGTAAGTAGAAAAAACATCAGCATTACGGCACTTTGATTTGTACAAATACCATTCGTCTTAACGGACTGCTCGATTACGTTAAAAATGCGACCTATTAGACGAGAATTGTCTGAAAGCCTGTATGTCTCCTCGTCTGACGTCTGTGTGACTGATGCGTATCTTCCGATGGCCCGGTGGCACGTCTGCTCCCAGGTGTAGTGCCACGGAGGGCAGCCTCAGGTACGGCACTCCAGGTGTGGCACTCCAGGTGTAGCACTCCAGGTGTGACACTCCAGGTGCAGCACTCCAGGTGCAGCACTCCAGGTGTGACACTCCAGGTGCAGCACTCCAGGTGTGACACTCCAGGTGCAGCACTCCAGGTGTGACACTCCAGGTGTGACACTCCAGGTGTGGCACTCCAGGTGCAGCACTCCAGGTGTGACACTCCAGGTGTGGCACTCCAGGTGCAGCACTCCAGGTGTGACACTCCAGGTGTGACACTCCAGGTGTGGCAATCCAGGTGCAGCACTCCAGGTGTGACACTCCAGGTGTGGCACTCCAGGTGCAGCACTCCAGGTGTGACACTCCAGGTGTGGCACTCCAGGTGCAGCACTCCAGGTGTGACACTCCAGGTGCTACAAGAGACTCGATCTCCTGTGTAAATTAAACTTAGATTTACGACTTCGGTGTCGAAAGAGATTTAATTAAGAGAGCTAGGTAAAGTCAGCCATTACACGCCCACAACACCCACTGTTTAATTACTAAAATGTGTTACATCTTTTAGAGAAACATGTGTACATCTTTAAGAGTTATATGTGCACATCTTTAAGAGTTATATGTGCACATCTTTAAGAGTTATATGTGTACATCTTTAAGAGTTATATTGTACATCTTTAAGAGTTATATGTGTACATCTTTAAGAGTTATATGTGTACATCTTTAAGAGTTATATGTGTACATCTTTAAGAGTTATATGTGTACATCTTTAAGAGTTATATGTGTACATCTTTAAGAGTTATATGTGTACATCTTTAAGAGTTATATGTGCACATCTTTAAGAGTTATATGTGTACATCTTTAGGAGATACATGAGATACGTTTTTCACACAAGAATTGAATACTTGATTACCTTCAGGTAATTCATTTTCTAAAATACATTCCTTTCATGAATAAGATCTGTATTAATTAGATTTGTTTTGCAACACGAGAGAATTTGAGTAAATAAATGGTATCTTGAGACTATGACTGCTGCTGCTGCTGTTGCTGCTGTTGCTGCTGCTGCTGCTGCTGTTGCTGCTGTTGCTCCTGTTGTTGACACTCCAGGTGTGACACCTGGAGTGTCAACTCCTTCTACTACTTGTAGTCCTCCTTTGAAGTGTATACTTGGGTGTATAGGCTTTGGATTCAATGCTTTAGGCTCTATGTTCCAGATCTATAGATCTGTAGATGCCAACACAGCGGGGCTACAACCCGCCCTCTTAATAGTACGTCGTATTTCGCTCGTATGCGTTACATAAGGCAAAAAAATTGTCGTACTAGAAAATGGAAGCGGCTGGCGAAAGTGACGTGCTGTCCCGTTTTCTGTTTTGGGTCCTCTGGTAGGTTAGGCGAGGACACTTTAATCCGACCGTTTCTTGACGTTGAGAACACTCGCGAGAACAGGCTCTTCAGCGAGACTTAAGGTGTGACACTCCAGATGTGACACTCCAGGTGCAGCACTCCAGGTGTGACACTCCAGGTGCAGCACTCCAGGTGTGACACTCCAGGTGCAGCACTCCAGGTGTGACACTCCAGGTGCAGCACTCCAGGTGTGACACTCCAGGTGCAGCACTCCAGGTGTGACACTCCAGGTGCAGCACTCCAGGTGTGACACTCCAGGTGCAGCACTCCAGGTGTGACACTCCAGGTGCAGCACTCCAGGTGTGACACTCCAGGTGCAGCACTCCAGGTGTGACACTCCAGGTGCAGCACTCCAGGTGTGACACTCCAGATGCAGCACTCCAGGTGTGACACTCCAGGTGCAGCACCCCAGGTGTGACACTCCAGGTGCAGCACTCCAGGTGTGACACTCCAGGTGCAGCACTCCAGGTGTGACACTCCAGGTGCAGCACTCCAGGTGTGACACTCCAGGTGTGACACTCCAGGTGCAGCACTCCAGGTGTGACACTCCAGGTGTGACACTCCAGGTGTGACACTCCAGGTGCAGCACTCCAGGTGTGACACTCCAGGTGCAGCACTCCAAGTATGGCACTCCAGGTGTGACACTCCAGGTGTGATACTCCACTTAAGGGACAGGAGAGAAGGAGAGATTCAGAAACGAGTAGGGGTGGCTAGTGAGAGACGGGAGGGGGGTGTGGCTAGGGGCAGGGGGCGAGAGAAGGGGGAGGGGGGTAAGGGGCGGCTAGTGAGAGAAGTGGGGGTAGGGGCAGCTGGTGAGAGAAGGGGGTGGGGGGGTAGGGGCAGCTGGTGAGAGAAAGGGGGGGGTTAGGGGCAGCTGGTGAGAGAAGTGGGGGGTAGGGGCAGCTGGTGAGAGAAGGGGGGGTTAGGGGCATACAACAAACAAGAAAGGTGACACAGGAACATCAAGGAGAAAATTGAGAGTTTGTAGAAATTACAGTTTATGTTAAGAATTGATGAAAGGAATAATATTAAACAGTAGAATGAGGGGCAGAATAGTGTAAACAAAACAATACGAAGCGATAAATCATCGACAAATGGAGAGATAGAGAGAGAGAGAGAAAGAGAGAGATCACAGGAGAGAGAGATAGATCACAGGAGAGAGAGAGAGAGAGAGAGAGAGAGAGAGAGATAACAGGAGAGAGAGAGAGATCACAGGAGAGAGAGATAGATCACAGGAGAGAGAGAGAGAGAGATAACAGGAGAGAGAGAGAGATCACAGGAGAGAGAGAGAGATCACAGGAGAGAGAGAGAGAGATAACACAGAAGAAGGGAATTTCCAGAGGGGAAATAAAGAAAACGGACGTTTATGATAAATGTGCAATTCATTCCCATGGTAATGAATTCAAGACAATGAAAATGAAACCATTTACTGGCGTGATAAAACTTCCACTAATTCCAGACGAACAGCAAAAGCCCAGCTGGGGCCAGATTCACGAAGCAGTTACGCAAGCACTTACTAACCTGTCCATCTTTTCTCAATCTTTGGCGGCTTTGTTTACAATTATTAAACAATTACTGATCTCCGAAGCACCAGGAGGCTGTTTATAACAATAACAACAGTTGATTGGGGAAGTTTTCATGCTTGTAAACTGTTTAATAAATGTAACGCAAACCGTCAAAGATTGAGGAAAGATGTGCACGTTCGTAACTGCTTGCGTAACTGCTTCGTGAATCTGGCCCCAGGAGTTGAGGATAGCCCAAACTGAAGGCTAGCTCACAAAGGGATTGTACTGTTTAACAAAGCAAATAAATACTTTAGGTAATTAGAACAATCCCAACAATTTTGTTTAAAAAGATCGACTCAATGATCTACTTTCCATTGCTACTGTTGAAAGTACTATTACAATGAACAGTGAGGGCCGACGCATTTATCTCTAGGAAACCGTTGTTAAGGGCAATTCACTCTGTTGCGTCCCAATTTATGGTGTGATTGCCTAAGTTAACAGGAAGGATAATTGCATTCCACTCCTATCTCGTTGTCATTGCTCATTTGTGTTTGCACAATGCACCTGTCAAGCCATTTTCCTGGAAAATGTAATGACTGCAGTTTAGGGATCTTCAGCATAAGTGATTCTCAATGTTGTGTCCTACATACATCAGACTCGTGTTTGAATATGCAGCTCCAGAATAAAAGCCTTAGGCTTGTCAATCAGGACAGCTTAAAAGAACTTAGACAAGGACACTTAGAGCAGTGCTATAGTGTGCAGGACCGGCCTGGCACCCCTCGCCTCACGAAACTAAGGGTTGGGAGCACATGGGACTTCTAACATAACTAATTCAAGCATTAAAGGGAACTGAGTAACGAGGATAAACTGATAGACTTGTAGATAGTGACACTTGAAGAAATAAAAAAGTATGCATGATCTGGACATAAAAAATACTCTAGGGTATCGCCGAAATAGATCGATATAGAATATTTATGTCGAGTTGCGCAACAATGACACGCAGACCAGCCAATGAGAGACAGCCAATGAGAGAGAGACAGCCAATGAGAGAGAGACAGCCAATGAGAGAGAGACACCCAATGAGAGAGAGACAGCCAATCTCCATCAATATATATATATATATATATATATATATATATATATATATATATATATATATATATATATATATATATAAGAAACATAGAGATCAGGAGTCCTTACACTATACATCCGGTGGCTAGAAAGGCAGAGTCCAAGAGCTAGAGAACTTGGCCCACAAAGAGGAGAATACACACACTCGTGGCACTAAGCCGGTCACTAGGCGGTGGAAGAGGTTGAGTTCCTCCTGACGAGGTCTTGAAGAGTGGAGCAAGGTGAGGGACCCCGTCACTCCTCGCTGACGGTCCCTCACCGTCCGGAAACCTCACTGTTGATGTCGTTCCGGATAGGAGGGGGTAAAGAGGGGATGAAGAGGGGGATGAAGGGGGAGTATGAAGAGGGGAAGGATAGGATGGGGGGGGGGGGCTGGCTATGCTCTATAAAAGTATGCAACAGTAGAGCAGTTCACGGGCCTACATTGCAAGCTATTGCTCTATTACACTTCCCACAGATATCACATAATAGCTTGATGTATCGAATGAACAAATCCACAAGGCCCGTGACGAGGTTCGAACCCTGGTCACGGCCCTTGTGGATCTGTTCAATGCTCTACTACTCAGCAAGGATGTTCACTTAGTCGTCCACTTACTTGATAATTTCACCTACAGTGGAAGGCTGAAGGAACGAAAACTCGCCACTTTGGGGAATTGGCAAATCAGGTTGGGCATGATAACAACATACAAAATACTGAGGGTTGTTGACAGGGCAGACAGACGGACACTATTTAGAACAGGCAGAAATAAGAGTAAGTAAGAGTAAGAGTAAGTAAGAGCCTTCATTGCAAGAGTTGCAACTACTGGGCCCGGGCCACAAGAAAGAGTGGTTCAGGCGAACGCAATATAAAGCTTGAAAAAACAAATTACCGTGAGATGCAGCATGACTGCAAGTCATTGATTACTTTACGAGGCCTGGAGATGGAAAGACTGGGGCCAGGGAGCTATTACCCGACTCTCGTACACACAACTAGCTGAGCGCATCAGGGTATATCTTGAGGTTATCTTGAGATGATTTTGGGGCTTTAGTGTCCCCGCGGCCCGGTCCTCGACCAGGAATCCACCCCTAGGAAGCACCCCGTGACAGCTGACTAACACCCAGGTACCTATTTTACTGCTAGGTAACAGGGGCATAGGGTGAAAGAAACCCTGCCCATTGTTTCTCGCCGGCGCCTGGGATCGAACCCAGGACCACAGGATCATAAGTCCAGCGTGCTGTCCGCTCGGCCGACCGGCTCCCTTGTAGTAGACTTAAGTGATAACACACACACACACACATGAACACTTCCTGTCAATATTCTGCTTCTATTACTGCTAATTCTCTCGCTAGCAGTTAGCAGTAAATGGCAGTTAAAACTACCCTTCACTGCTGTTACTCCTGCTAGCAGGTGCTCCCTACTGGTGCAGCTGCTGCTACCACCCCTGCTGACCTCGTTACTGTAATTCAGGTTATCGGTAATGTATTAATACTTTAATAGTTAATGAACCCTGTTAGCGATTGTCACCAACTTTAATTGCTTGTTCCCGCGTAATTACCCAAAACAATGAATTCTTGTCGCTGAGGCTTGGTGTTTATTGTGTCTGCCTGGGATTACTGGGTCTGCTGGGATTACTGGGTCTGCTGGGATTACTGGGTCTGCTGGGATTACTGGGTCTGCTGGGATTACTGGGTCTGCTGGGATTACTGGGTCTGCTGGGATTACTGGGGTCTGCTGGGATTACTGAGTCTGCTCTGATTACTGAGTCTGCTGGGATTACTGGGTCTGCTGGGATTACTGGGTCTGCTGGGATTACTGGGTCTGCTGGGATTACTGGGTCTGCTGGGATTACTGAGTCTGCCGGGATTACTGGGTCTGCTGGGATTACCGGGTCTGCTCTGATTACTGAGTCTGCTGGGATTACTGGGTCTGCTGGGATTACTGGGTCTGCTGGGATTACTGAGGTCTGCTGGGATTACTGAGTCTGCTGGGATTACTGGGGTCTGCTGGGATTACTGGGTCTGCTGGGATTACTGGGTCTGCTGGGATTACTGAGTCTGCCGGGATTACTGGGTCTGCTGGGATTACCGGGTCTGCTCTGATTACTGAGTCTGCTGGGATTACTGGGTCTGCTGGGATTACTGGGTCTGCTGGGATTACTGAGGTCTGCTGGGATTACTGAGTCTGCTGGGATTACTGGGGTCTGCTGGGATTACTGGGTCTGCTGGGATTACTGGGGTCTGCTGGGATTACTGGGTCTGCTGGGATTACCGGGTCTCTTTGGACAAGGAGCTGGGGTTGAATGGAGGGAAGGAACGATGCCCAATCACCTGCACCATCGAGGATCGAACACTGACCTGCAGGAAGCGAGGACGTGGCTGTACCGACCAGTGCAAGAAACTGGGGAGTGTGATAACCGAGTAGCGTACAATGTACACTATCTCGGCTATCGTACACTCTACCACAGCCTCTCATCATGGCTTCAGTATATTTTGTTGCATGATAGCAACAGGCCTAGTTATTCCAGTAATCCATGCAATCCCCCACAGACCCAGTAATCCCCACAGACCCAGTAATCCCCACAGACCCAGTAATCCCCACAGACCCAGTAATCCCCACAGACCCAGTAATCCCCACAGACCCAGTAATCCTCACAGACCCAGTAATCCTCACAGACCCAGTAATCCCTACAGACTCGGTAATCCCCACAGACCCAGAAATCTCCACAGACCCAGTAATCCCCACAGATCCAGGTCTCGCTTCATGCAGGTCGGCGTTCAATCCTCGACCGTCCAAGTGGCTAGGCACCATTTCTTCCCCCCGTCCCATCCCAAATCCTTATCCTGACCCCTTCCAAATGCTATATAGTCGTAATGACTTGGCACATTCCCCCCTGATAATCCCCTCTCCCCCGCTCTAGATGAGTATAACTAGACTATTATACCTTGATGAGTGTAACTAGATGAGTACGCACACTCACCCACCCACTTACTCACCGTCCCAACGCAGCTTAAGCTCAGCTTCAAGCTCCGTTCCTCCTGGTACTGCCTCGCGATACCACAAATATTTTCAGTAGAAATTGCCACCAATATTTTATTTAGATGCCCGGTGCTTGTTGCAAACGTGCAGACACCTCTTTTACCCTTGTTGCAAACCTGCAGACACCTTTTTTACCCTTGTTGCAAACCTGCAGACACCTTTTTTTACCCTTGTTGCAAACCTGCAGACACCTCTTTTACCCTTGTTGCAAACCTGCAGACACCTCTTTTACCCTTGTTGCAAACCTGCAGACACCTCTTTTACCCTTGTTGCAAACCTGCAGACACCTTTTTTTACCCTTGTTGCAAACCTGCAGACACCTCTTTTACCCTTGTTGCAAACCTGCAGACACCTCTTTTACCCTTGTTGGAAACCTGCAGACACCTTTTTTTACCCTTGTTGCAAACCTGCAGACACCTCTTTTACCCTTGTTGCAAACCTGCAGACACCTCTTTTACCCTTGTTGCAAACCTGCAGACACCTCTTTTACCCTTGTTGCAAACCTGCAGACACCACTTTTACCCTTGTTGCAAACCTGCAGACACCTCTTTTACCCTTGTTGCAAACCTGCAGACACCTCTTTTACCCTTGTTGCAAACCTGCAGACACCTTGTTGCAAACCTGCAGACACCTCTTTTGTCCTTGTTGCAAACGTGCAGACACCTCTTTTACCCTTGTTGCAAACTAGGCGAAATGGACGTGAAAAGGAGGTAGAGATAAGGAGGAGGAAGGAGAGATGGAGATAAGGAGAAGGAATATGAAGGGAATATGATAATTAATAATAATAGAAAATTGTAACCAATACGGAAGAGATTGTTGATCAAATCATGTGTTGTCTGTCCCCAATCCACCCTCTATCTCCCTCCCCCCTTCCCTCTATATCCTCTCTCTTTCTCTCTCTCTCTCTCTCTCTCTCTCTCTCTCTCTCTCTCTCTCTCTCTCTCTCTCTCTCTCTCTCTCTCTCTCTCTCTCTCTCTCTCTCTCTCTCTCTTTCTCTCTCTCTCTCTCCCCCTCCCTCTCGCCACCTCTCTCCCCTCCCCCCTTCTCTCACTCACCTTCTTCCTCTCTCTCTCTGGCTGAGATAGAAAGCAAAGATAAAGTTATTTTTCTTCCTCTAAAATAAGGAAGGCGAGTGGCCGACGGGGCTGAGAGGGGGAGCTGAGAAGGGCGGCGCTGAGAGAGCAGCTGTGCTCGAGGAGTTGATATATAAACTGAGAATTGTGCTGAGAGAGGTGCTTAGAGGAACGCTGAGAGGGAGTGTGCTGAGAGGGGGTGCTGAGAGGGGGTACTGAGGGGATCGCTGAGAAGGGGTGTGCTGAGAGGGGGTGCTGAGAGCGGGGTGCTGAGAGAAGGCTGAGAGGAGGCGCGTGGAGAGACAGGTGAATACACACCTCGTGTCTGTGAATTAATTAACAACAATTGTCCTTAGAGGGAGATGGCTCCCAGGTGCCCGTGTTAGTGTGAGGTCACCGTGATTGTTCCTTGATTGTACCCCGGTTATATTGTTCCTTCCCTTGATTGTACCCATTATACTGTTCCTTGCCTTGATTGTACCCCGGTTATACTGTTCCTTGCATTGATTGTACCCCGGTTATATTGTTCCTTCCCTTGATTGTACCCCCGGTTATACTGTTCCTTCCCTTGATTGTACCCCGGTTATACTGTTCCTTGCCTTGATTGTACCCCGGTTATATTGTTCCTTCCCTTGATTGTACCCCAATTATACTGTTTTGACCTCGCTGGGAATAATGTCACAAACGGGGTTAAAGACACATCAAATACCGTAATTCGTACGTACGTCCACGACATGAAACACAGGAGGGAACAAGTGAACAATATTCCCATGCTGGGAACTCCGTCTGGCCAATCTGAACAGTGAGTCTTTAATTAACACTTTTTTTTCACTGTAGTTACCATATTGAGTTTGTTATTATGGCATGGAACATTTTTTTCCCCATGACTGATGTTAAGCTAATTGGTGATAATTAGAGACGGGATATTTGTCCCTCTCATTTCGAAAAGGGGGGAGGTACGTAGGCAGCACTCCATGCTACAGGGAGGTACGTAGGCAGCACTCCATGCTACAGGGAGGTACGTAGGCAGCACTCCATGCTACAGGGAGTTGCGTAGGCAGCACTCCATGCTACAGGGAGTTGCGTAGGCAGCACTCCATGCTACAGGGAGGTGCGTAGGCAGCACTCCATGCTACAGGGAGGTACGTAGGCAGCACTCCATGCTACAGGGAGGTACGTAGGCAGCACTCCATGCTACACGGAGGTACATAGGCAGCACTCCATGCTACAGGGAGGTACGTAGGCAGCACTCCATGCTACAGGGAGGTACGTGGGCAGCACTCCATGCTACAGGGAGGTACGTAGGCAGCACTCCATGCTACAGGGAGGTACGTGGGCAGCACTCCATGCTACAGGGAGGTACGTGGGCAGCACTCCATGCTACAGGGAGGTACGTAGGCAGCACTCCATGCTACACGGAGGTACATAGGCAGCACTCCATGCTACAGGGAGGTACGTAGGCAGCACTCCATGCTACAGGGAGGTACGTGGGCAGCACTCCATGCTACAGGGAGGTACGTAGGCAGCACTCCATGCTACAGGGAGGTACGTGGGCAGCACTCCATGCTACAGGGAGGTACGTGGGCAGCACTCCATGCTACAGGGAGGTACGTAGGCAGCACTCCATGCTACACGGAGGTACGTAGGCAGCACTCCATGCTACAGGGAGGTGCGTAGGCAGCACTCCATGCTACAGGGAGGTACGTAGGCAGCACTCCATGCTACAGGGAGGTACGTAGGCAGCACTCCATGCTACAGGGAGGTGCGTAGGCAGCACTCCATGATACAGGGAGTTGCGTAGGCAGCACTCCATGCTACACGGAGGTACGTAGGCAGCACTCCATGCTACAGGGAGGTACGTAGGCAGCACTCCATGCTACAGGGAGGTACGTGGGCAGCACTCCATGCTACAGGGAGGTACGTAGGCAGCACTCCATGCTACAGGGAGGTACGTGGGCAGCACTCCATGCTACAGGGAGGTACGTTGGCAGCACTCCATGCTACAGGGAGGTACGTAGGCAGCACTCCATGCTACAGGGAGGTATGTGGGCAGCACTCCATGCTACAGGGAGGTACGTTGGCAGCACTCCATGCTACAGGGAGGTACGTAGGCAGCACTCCATGCTACAGGGAGGTACGTGGGCAGCACTCCATGCTACAGGGAGGTACGTAGGCAGCACTCCATGCTACACGGAGGTACGTAGGCAGCACTCCATGCTACAGGGAGGTACGTGGGCAGCACTCCATGCTACAGGGAGGTACGTAGGCAGCACTCCATGCTACATGGAGGTACGTAGGCAGCACTCCATGCTACAGGGAGGTGCATAGGCAGCACTCCATGCTACAGGGAGGTGCGTAGGCAGCACTCCATGCTACAGGGAGGTACGTGGGCAGCACTCCATGCTACAGGGAGGTACGTGGGCAGCACTCCATGCTACAGGGAGGTACGTGGGCAGCACTCCATGCTACAGGGAGGTGCGTAGGCAGCACTCCATACTACACGGAGGTACGTGGGCAGCACTCCATGCTACAGGGAGGTGCGTAGGCAGCACTCCATGCTACAGGGAGGTACGTGGGCAGCACTCCATGCTACAGGGAGGTACGTGGGCAGCACTCCATGCTACAGGGAGGTACATAGGCAGCACTCCATGCTACACGGAGGTACGTAGGCAGCACTCCATGCTACACGGAGGTACGTAGGCAGCACTCCATGCTACAGGGAGGTACGTAGGCAGCACTCCATGCTACAGGAAGGTACGTAGGCAGCACTCCATGCTACAGGGAGGTACGTAGGCAGCACTCCATGCTACAGGGAGGTACGTAGGCAGCACTCCATGCTACAGGAAGGCAATTTTTTTTAATGGTTTTAATTTGGTGACAGATTTGGTGAGGTGACCTGAGGTTGACCTAGCGTGAGGTCGACCCGACTGTGAGGTAAATGATTGTGACAATGACACAGTGAGAGGAGACCTGGTGACCATGATAGTGAGCTACCTGATGACCATGATAGTGAGCGACCTGGTGACCATGATAGTGAGAGACCTGGTGACCATGATAGTGAGAGACCCGGTGACCATGATAGTGAGAGACCTGGTGACCATGATAGTGAGAGACCCGGTGACCATGATAGTGAGAGACCCGGTGACCATGATAGTGAGCGACCTGGTGACCATGATAGTGAGAGACCTGGTGACCATGATAGTGAGAGAGGAGACCTGGTGACCATGACGCACTGTGAGAGGAGACCTGGTGACCATGATAGTGAGCGACCTGGTGACCATGACACTGTGAGAGGAGACCTGGTGACCATGACACTGTGAGAGGAGACCTGGTGACCATGACACTGTAAGAGGAGACTTGTTGACCATGACACTGTGAGAGGAGACTTGTTGACCATGACACTGTGAGAGGAGACTTGGTGACCATGACACACTGTGAGAGGAGACTTGTTGACCATGACACACTGTGAGAGGAGACCTGGTGACCATGACACACTGTGAGAGGAGACCTGGTGACCATGACACTGTGAGAGGAGACCTGGTGACCATGACACTGTGAGAGGAGACCTGGTGACCATGACACTGTGAGAGGAGACCTGGTGACCATGACACTGTGAGAGGAGACCTGGTGACCATGACACTGTGAGAGGAGACCTGGTGACCATGACACTGTGAGAGGAGACCTGGTGACCATGACACTGTGAGAGGAGACCTGGTGACCATGACACTGTGAGAGGAGACTTGTTGACGTCATGTTCATCACAAGAATTCCCCGGGACTCAGGGAGTAAGAGCTTCACTTAGCCTTAGTCTTTGTCCTCCTCCTTCTCCTCTTGTGTCTCTTGCTTCTCTTATATCTCCTCTCCTTGTCTCCTCCTCCTCCTTATCTTGAACAATCTCTCCCTCCCTCTCTTCATTCCCCTTCCTCTCTCCTTCCCCCTGCCCCTCTCCCCTCTGAGTTCCCTTTGATTTTAGCCATGAATTCCCTTCCTTTGTTCAAGCCAACATGTAACATGCATTTAACTACTCTAACAATCACAAAATTCGTTTCTAATGCTTCTAATTAATTTCTAATGGGTCATTTGGGTACTCGTTTTCCACCTATGTTCCCTTGTGCGAGCACCACCCGTGCTTAATTGTTTCTATGTATCTTATCAATTATCCTGAAAATTTTGGATGTGGTAATCATGTCATTCCTCGTAAATCAAACCTCAGAGTTCTGGGACTAATCTCCTGGCATGCATTTGAACCTTTCCAAATTCTTCTTGTGCTTCACTTGATATGGACTCCACGCTGTAGCTGCATACTCGAGGAATTGTCTGACATATGTGATGTAAAAAGAGTGTGAATTTTAGACACCTAAGGTTCAATTTTAATTGAACCTTAGACAATTTTTTCCAGGAAGTTCTTATGTTAACCAGTTTTGCATATGCTGCTAATGATATTCTTTCGATGTGGGTTCAGGCGACATGTTCGGTGTGATATCGACTCCTAGATCCTTCTCTCTCTCTCTGCTTCATGAAGCAGTTTATCTCCCATTTGCTACAGTGCCTCCGGCCTCCTCCTTTTCCTTGTACCTAGTTTCATTACTTTACATATACATGAGTTGAACTCTAGTAGCCATATGTTAAACGATTCTTTCGTTTCGTCTAGGTAGCCTCTTGCTGTCTTCTTGTCTTAATCCTCATAAATTTTTGCATGTGCACAATGTTTGCATGTGCAAACATTGAGAGGAATATGCCTATTCCCTCGGGGAGATGATTTGCGTATATAGAAACAGAATAGATTCTAA
>NC_091169.1:26539961-26602461 GCF_040958095.1 Procambarus clarkii
CAATGATTAATTGGGCTCCTCTAAGTGCCCTAACAATGCCATTAGTTAATGGCGACATACGTTGCAATGTTGCAATGGGCAAGGAGTCAGACTTTGTCATAATGGAAAGTGGAATGTGGGTAGACTCTTTTTTTTTGTTAAGTGTAATAGTTAGCAAAGAGTGGTTAGCAAAGAGTGGTTAGCAAGAGTAGTTAGCAAGAGTAGTTAGCAAGGTCCAAGAGCTAACAGCCCCATCCTTCAGGCTGCGATAGATGAATGCACACACACGCACCGTCTCTAGCCTCCCTTCTGATGGCTCTCGCGGATGTAAACAAAGAGACCATTGATGAATTGTGGTATAAACAGCTGGTAGACGACCAGCTGGTCGCCAGCTGGTCGACACCTGGCAGTCAGCTGGCGTGATGACTATGGTCTGGGCGGCTCCCAGGGCGATACCTGTTTTTTGGTGCGGGGAGGGGAAGAAGCGGTTGGGCATCCTCTATGGGACAGATGTGTGCATCAGGTGTCCTGCTGGATACCTGGGAGACAGGTGTGTACAAGAGCCACAGATGTGTGCATCAGGGTCCTACTGGGTATCTGGGAGACAGGTGTGTACAAGAGCCACAGATGTGTGCATCAGGGTCCTACTGGGTACCTGGGAGACAGGTGTGTACAAGAGCCACAGATGTGTGCATCAGGGTCCTACTGGGTATCTGGGAGACAGGTGTGTACAAGAGCCACAGATGTGTGCATCAGGGTCCTACTGGGTACCTGGGAGACAGGTGTGTACAAGAGCCACATATGCAAACATTGTCAATTGGTGTTAGAAACGTCCAGAAAACTCTTTCCTGATTGTCAATTGGTTTCGTGATCAAGCGAATTGTTGGTGGACTTTTTCATCACTAGTATTGCGCGTCCGCGGACAATGTTGGCTCCGTTGTGAAGTTATGCAATACACCCGCGCGCGCACGCACGCACGCACACACACACACACACACACACATCAGTTGAGAGGCGGGATCACAGTTGAAAGGCGGAACCCAAGAGTCAGGCCTCAACCTCCGCAAGCACAATTAGGTAAGTAGACACACACACACACACACCCACACACACAGGCGGGACCAAAGAGCCAGAGCTGAACCCCCGCAAGCACAATTAGGTGAGTACAATTAGGTGAGTACACACACACACACACACACACACACACACACACACACACACACACTCACTCACTCACTCACTCACTCACACACACACACACACACACACACACACACACACACACACACACACACACACACACACACACGTGGTGAACACCTGCCTTAATCAGTGAACAGACACTGAATATCTCTGGTGAACACAGTATATCAGAGAGAGAGTGAACACAACTAGCCACAAAACACCGAAGAACGGGTTTCATCGGAGAGAAACTGCTCATACACACACACACACACACACACACACACACACACACACACACACACACACACACACACACACGTGGTGCTGTCAAATGGAAGCCTCGCTGTATATTAAACACACACACACACATACACACACGTGGTGTTGTCAAATGGAAGCCTCGCTGTATATTAAACACACACACACACATACACACACGTGGTGTTGTCAAATGGAAGCCTCGCTGTATATTAAATACACACACACACACACACACACAACATTTATACACCGTCTCCCTTCTAAACCCAATCACCAGCTTGTTTCACTCAGAATTCAATAAGGAATATTTTCATTTGGGTGACATTTTTCATGGCGGCGGGGAGGACAAACAAATGGAACAGGCATTCCTCGACTTCCTATATGGAACAGGGGGGCTTGGGCCTCCTCCTCCTCCTCCTCCTGGCCCTCCTATGGGACAGGCGCATGCGTTATTGGAGCCAGATTCACGAAGCAGTTACACACAAGCACTTACGAACCTGTACACCTTTTTCTCACTCTTCGGCGGCTTTGTTTACAATTATTAAACAGTTAATTGAGCTCCGGAGCACCAGGAGGCTGTTTATAGCAATAACAACAGTTGATTGGCAAGTTTTTATGCTTGTAAACCTGTTTAATAAATATAAACAAAGCCGTCAAAGATTGAGGAAAGATGTAACTGCTTCGTGAATCGGGCCCCTGGTCTCCGTCAGGAGGCGCAGACTGATCATATTACCCGAAGACACAAAGGAGCTCAACAGTCCGCCTCAGGGAGCCTTGTAGCGTCCTGAGGAGGAATGAAGGAGTCTAAGAATAGCCTCCGAGAGACGAGCGGTCCCCTCGACAAAGGAGACAAGATGCTCTGTTGGCTTCATTCTCTCTACTCTTGGCCACAACAGCTTCAGTCGCCGTAGGGCGCAGCATCGACACACAACCGGCTCCCTTTGTGCCCCACATGAAAGCTCCTGTCCTCCGCCACCAGCCTGGACCAGTAGGGTCTAAAACCTGCACCGAGATGAATATTGTGATGTCATTGTGACGTCACACACACCTGCATCACCCCCCCTCCCCCCCCCCCCCATTTGTGTTACCCAACATTTTAGCTGATATTTTGGTTAGGTTAGGTTAGGTTAGGTTAGGTTAGGTTAGGTTCGACGAGACTAGGCTTGATTAGGTGTGGCTACATCAGGTTAGGTTAGGTTAGGTTAGGTTAGGTTAGGTTAGGTTAGGTTCGACAAGGTTAGGCTTGATTAGGTCTGGCTAGGTCAGATTAGGTTAGGTTAGGTTAGGTTAGGTTAGGTTAGGTTCGACGTGGCTAGGCTTGATTAGGTCTGGCTAGATCAGGTTAGGTTAGGTTAAGTTAGGTTAGGTTAGGTTCGACGAGGCTAGGCTTGATTAGGTCTGGCTAGGTCAGGTTAGATTTGGTATATTTAAGGAATAGCGATGTCGTAAAGGGATGGCTACTTTTCACAGGTTTTAGACCCTACTCACATGGATCGCTATCCCTTTGTTTACGATCTGCTCAGCTGTTCCACCAGGACTCGTCTAGCGTTTACGAAACCTGTACATCCGTGATCATGGCGTTCAAGTCATTTCTCAGTTTACGAGTTTGGAAACCTAGAGGCCTAGATACTATTATTGTTATAAATATCCTCATAGCGCTTCGGAGCTAATAAGCTGTTTAATACATGTAAACAAAGACGCCATGATTGAGGATGCACAGGTTTCGTAATGGTTACGAAGGTGCTTGTTGAATCATGGTTTCATTCTCTCTACTTTTGGCCCACGACACCTTCAGGGGCCGTAGGCCGCAGCGTCGACACAACCGGTGCACAGCCTGGATCACTACCACAGGCAACACCACCACCACCACCACCACCATCACTACCAGCACCACCATCACTACCACCACAACCACCACCACCACCAGCACCACCAGCACCACCACCACCAGCACCACCACCACCACCACCACCACCACCACCACCAGGTACAGTCCGCTCCCCAACAAGACCCGTCGGCAACCTTAGAGACAACGCTCACTAGTGCAACCAAGAGGCAATGTTTCGCTCCTCAAAACGTTATCCGTGTGGTCGAAACGTTGTCGCTCTGGTCGAAAGTGCCAAAAGTACTGTGCACTGTGAGGACAGGTTGCCAGGCGAACCTCTGTGCCTCTAATCCTCCAATCCATGTGTGTGTGTGTGTGTGTGTGTGTGTGTGTGTGTGTGTGTGTGTGTGTGTGTGTGTGTGTGTGTATGCTCTTCACCTCTAGGCAGATGCACCTGTGTGGGTTGCGTTGCCATTGAGATCTTTGGTCCCGTCTATCAACCTTCACTCTTCTTCATACAGGTTACCGCACCCATGTGTTTCTGCTCTGCCTGTACCTCATGTTGACGGAGTCTATGCACACTTCCTCCAGCTTGCCCCGCTAGTGTGAGCCTACACACACACTCATAACATATAATATGGGAGTCAATAAGCCATATTAAAAAAGTTCCTTCGATCCCTCGAACCAAATAGGTCCACTGAGCATTACACATTGTCATAAACACGAGTGAAATACCATTCCAGTACACATCTACCCTGGAGTCTACTCTACAATAAATATCTACTTTTGGCCTTGACAATTGTAATATCAGATCTACTAACATGACGCAAGAGATGGCTCATTGGGGAATCCTCTGAGGGCCAATAGTCATCCACAACAGTCAAGGGGAAAGCCAATAGAATATTTCATAGTTCGGAAACCTCTTTCCCCTCTCGAGAGGGGAGAGAGTTAGACCACTTCACGCAGCCCTCAGTGATTTCCCCAGTGAAGAAAACGTAGTTCTTAAAAAAATACAGTTTATAATACTATACTGATAGTCATAGTATAAAAAACTGGATGTTTACAAAAAATTATGAGCCCAGCAGCCAGAAACCCGCTCCCAATAGTCAAAAACTAGCTCCCAATAGTCAGGAACTAGCTCCCAATAGTCAGAAACTAGCTCAAAATAGTCAGGAACTAGCTCCCAATAGTCAGAAACTGGCTCCCAAGAGCAAGAAATCAGCTCCCAAGAGCCAGAAACCCGTTCCCAAGAGCCAGAAACCAACTCCTAAGAGCCAGAAATCAGCTCCCAAGAGCCAGAAACTGGCCAAACGTAAAAATAAAAACATTTCAGACCAAAGAAGAGATTTTCCGTGCCAGTAAGATAAAATTCCAAGAACACACGACAATCAACATCACTCAAACTCTCCTACGGAAATCTACGAAAATCTTGACAATACCAACCGAAAAGGAAGGAAGGGAATTATCATGGAGGAAAGCTCCAAGCCATTACAACTATACAGCACTGGGAAGGGGTCAGGATAAGGATTTGGGATGGGACGGGGCAAAGGAATGGTGCCCAACCACTTGGACGGTCGGGGGAATTGAACGCCGACCTGCATGAAGCGAGACCGTCGCTCTACCGTCCAGCATAAGTGGATATACCAACTGAAAAGCTTTGCCAATATCATCCCTAAAGAAACCTACCAGCATGAGGAGATATTGACCATAATGGGAGCATCACCTCTCGTAGTTCCACCTTTATCTGTCAATTGTCCAAGCGACTACCTTCCCCAGTTCTGAGTCACTGATATCGGCGACCGTCAACTTGCGAGTTTAAGAAGCGTATCGGAACATCAGTACTCGCGTTACGACTTTGGGAGAGCATTGTCCCATAAAGAATCGAAGGGCCTCTCCTGTTGACTTAAACTCTCTTTACCAGATGGGATTTGGCAGATTTATAGGTGTTTGGGGCGGGGCGGGGCGAGGGGTGTTTTCTCCATCTGCCGCTCGACTTTTGGTGGCGCTGCTGTATGTTTCCCGTTGTCCTTAGCTCCTTGAGGTCGACCTTAGCTCATTGAGGTCGACCTTAGCTCCTTGAGGTCGACCTTAGCTCATTGAGGTCGACCTTAGCTCAACTGATCTTCTCTGGCAAGTGCCCAACAACGGATGTTTAACTCCTGGATACCCATTTTACTGTTGGTGAACAGATGTATCGGAAAGGAAATGTGCCGAACTGTTTGTGACCTATCCGGGATTGAGCCCGGGTCCCTTGGCTATGAGGAGCACATAGAATGGGTATAAAGCCGGTCAAAGGTCTGGTGTTTAGTGTAATTCCAACAAACGCAACATAATCACAATGTTAGTTTTGAATAAGTTGGCATTGTTAAAACGTCGTTAAAACATTGATAAAACGTTAAAATGCTGTTAGAGCGTTAAAAATGTTGTTAAAACGTTTCCACAACATTGTATTTATGTGTTTGCTAGAATACAAAAATCCACTTCAATTGTATTTAAAATAACCTCGAGAAACGTAGTTTACCCAAATGGACAGAGTTGTTGAGGAAGCTTCATGACGTATGTATATAATCCACAAGTTTTGCTTTGAAGAAACGTTATTAAAGGTCCCTGGTCGTCTGCTGTTGCTCACAGCTCACTCTCACCAACAACATGAAATATTTGCCAGCGAGATTACCAAGAATTTAAAGTTTCTTTACCAAAGATAAAGCAGCTGGCTGAGTAAGGCTTGAAAGCTCTTTGTGAACACCGATGTATTTCTGTGGCAGTAATAATGTATTAAATTTAATGATGCTAATTTGGATATATATTTAGGATTTGTATATTTTCTGTCTCTCTCTCTCTCTCTCTCTCTCTCTCTCTCTCTCTCTCTCTCTCTCTCTCTCTCTCTCTCTCTCTCTCTCTCTCTCTTTCTCTCTGTCTTTCTCTCTCTCTCTCTCTCTCTCTCTCTCTCTCTCTCTCTCTCTCTCTCTCTCTCTCTCTCTCTCTCTCTCTCTCTCTCTCTCTCTCTCTCTCTGTCTTTCTCTCTCTCTCTCTGTCTCTCTCTCTCTCTCTCTCTTTCTCTCTCTCTCTCTCTCTCTCTCTCTCTCTCTGTCTCTCTCTCTCTCTCTCTCTCTCTCTCTCTCTCTCTCTCTCTCTCTCTCTCTCTCTCTCTGTCTCTGTCTCTCTCTCTCTCTCTCTCTCTCTCTCTCTCTCTCTCTCTCTCTCTCTCTCTCTCTCTCTCTCTCTCTCTCTCTCTCTCTCTCTCTCTCCCTCTCTCTGTCTCTCTCTCTCTCTCTCTCTCTCTCTCTCTCTCCCTCCCTCTCTCTCTCCTCTGTCACACATTGTCACTGTCACATTCCCTCCCACCGTCTTCCTAATTATCTTTCTGTCTCCTCTGTCAAATATCAATACACAAACCAAGCCAAAAAAGAGCATGTGGGTGGCTGTGTATATACATAAATATTCACTGATGCTGAGCACATATGTCGCAGCGCCTCACTTGGGGTCCACATGTATGGAGCCTGGAGTGTGATGAGTCACTGCAGTGTGATGAGTCACTGCAGTGTGATGAGTCACTGCAGTGTGATGAGTCACTGCAGTGTGATGAGTCACTGCACTCACTCGTCTTGGGAGTGTGATGAGTCACTGCAGTGTGATGAGTCACTGCAGTGTGAAGAGTCTCTGCAGTGTGATGAGTCACTGCAGTGTGATGAGTCACTGCAGTGTGATGAGTCACTGCAGTGTGATGAGTCACTGCAGTGTGATGAGTCACTGCAGTGTGATGAGTCACTGCACTCACTCGTCTTGAGAGAGTGATGAGTTGCAGTCGAGAGGAGCCATGATGAGTCTGCAGTGAGTAAAGCCGTGACGGAGACCTTGGTGAACTTAGCCACCAGTAAGATCAAGTATCATATAACCCTCATTTAATAAGATGCCTAAGCCCAGGACCCTTTGTTTAAATCCCTTATCAAGCCCAGGACCCTTTGTTTAAATCCCTTATCAAGCCCAGGACCCTTTGTTTAAATCCTTTATCAAGCCCAAGACCATTTGTTTAAATCCTTTATCAAGCCCAAGACCATTTGTTTAAATCCTTTATCAAGCCCAATATCTTTTGTTTAAATCCTTTATCAAGCCCAAGACCATTTGTTTAAATCCTTTATCAAGCCCAATACCCTTTGTTTAAATCCTTTATCAAGCCCAATATCCTTTGTTTAAATCCTTTATCAAGCCCAATATCCTTTGTTTAAATCCTTTATCAAGCCCAATATCCTTTGTTTAAATCCTTTATCAAGCCCAATATCCTTTGTTTAAATCCTTTATCAAGCCCAATATCCTTTGTTTAAATCCTTTAGCAAGCCCAAGACCCTTTATTTAAATCCCTTATCAAGCCCAAGACCCTTTGTTTAAATCCCTTATCAAGCCCAAGACCCTTTGTTTAAATCCTTTATCAAGCCCAATATCTTTTGTTTAAATCCTTTAGCAAGCCCAAGACCCTTTATTTAAATCCCTTATCAAGCCCAAGACCCTTTGTTTAAATCCCTTATCAAGCCCAGGACCCTTTATTTAAATCCCTTATCAAGCCCAAGACCCTTTGTTTAAATCCCTTATCAAGCCCAAGACCCTTTATTTAAATCCCTTATCAAGCCCAAGACCCTTTGTTTAAATCCTTTATCAAGCCCAGGACCCTTTTTTTAAATCCTTTATCAAGCCCAAGACCCTTTGTTTAAATCCTTTATCAAGCCCAAGACTTGTTTTACATTCTATTAAATCTCAACTTCCACCGTTTTTCTCCTTATAATGTTTCGTTTGAATTTACCTGAGGGCCACCATTTCTAGTGGCCTCAATGGGCCACTAGAAATGGCTAGTCAAAGGTCCCGCTATTATTCTTGAGGATTTTTTTTTCCAAATGAATTTTGCATTGAAGTAATATCTTGGCATTGACAGCTTTAGTACGCAGGCAATTTCCTGGATCTATTACCTTATGGGTTCAAAGCGAGTCTCCAGTTATATGTCCAGTTGTGACGATATCAATTCTTCTTAACTGCTATCGCAAGCTCCGATATCAAAGCAATTATGTTTGAAGTTTTGTTTTAAGCTGATCAAAATCTCAAGTAACTGACTGAACTTTGGGTACACTGTGTAGGACTCCTCTGCGAGTAGTGGTCGTCCTGTGTCGTTGTCTTTTGTGTGTAGTGGTCGTCCTGTGTCGTTGTCTTTTGTGTGTAGTGGTCGTCCTGAGTCGTTGTCTTTTGTGTGTAGTGGTCGTCCTGAGTCGTTGTCTTTTGTGTGTAGTGGTCGTCCTGTGTCGTTGTCTTTTGTGTGTAGTGGTCGTCCTGAGTCGTTGTCTTTTGTGTGTAGTGGTCGTCCTGTGTCGTTGTCTTTTGTGTGTAGTGGTCGTCCTGTGTCGTTGTCTTTTGTGTGTAGTGGTCGTCCTGTGTCGTTGTCTTTTGTGTGTAGTGGTCGTCCTGAGTCGTTGTCTTTTGTGTGTAGTGGTCGTCCTGAGTCGTTGTCTTTTGTGTGTAGTGGTCGTCCTGTGTCGTTGTCTTTTGTGTGTAGTGGTCGTCCTGTGTCGTTGTCTTTTGTGTGTAGTGGTCGTCCTGTGTCGTTGTCTTTTGTGTGTAGTGGTCGTCCTGTGTCGTTGTCTTTTGTGTGTAGGGGTCGTCCTGTGTCGTTGTCTTTTGTGTGTAGTGGTCGTCCTGTGTCGTTGTCTTTTGTGTGTAGTGGTCGTCCTGTGTCGTTGTCTTTTGTGTGTAGTGGTCGTCCTGTGTCGTTGTCTTTTGTGTGTAGTGGTCGTTCTGTGTCGTTGTCTTTTGTGTGTAGTGGTCGTCCTGTGTCGTTGTCTTTTGTGTGTAGTGGTCGTCCTGTGTCGTTGTCTTTTGTGTGTAGTGGTCGTCCTGTGTCGTTGTCTTTTGTGTGTAGTGGTCGTCCTGTGTCGTTGTCTTTTGTGTGTAGGGGTCGTCCTGTGTCGTTGTCTTTTGTGTGCAGTGGTCGTCCTGTGTCGTTGTCTTTTGTGTGTAGTGGTCGTCCTGTGTCGTTGTCTTTTGTGTGTAGTGGTCGTCCTGTGTCGTTGTCTTTTGTGTGTAGTGGTCGTCCTGTGTCGTTGTCTTTTGTGTGTAGTGGTCGTCCTGTGTCGTTGTCTTTTGTGTGTAGTGGTCGTCCTGTGTCGTTGTCTTTGGTGTGTAGTGGTCGTCCTGTGTTGTTGTCTTTTGTGTGTAGTGGTCGTCCTGTGTCGTTGTCTTTTGTGTGTAGTGGTCGTCCTGTGTCGTTGTCTTTTGTGTGTAGTGGTCGTCCTGTGTCGTTGTCTTTTGTGTGTAGTGGTCGTCCTGTGTCGTTGTCTTTGGTGTGTAGTGGTCGTCCTGTGTTGTTGTCTTTGGTGTGTAGTGGTCGTCCTGTGTTGTTGTCTTTTGTGTGTAGTGGTCGTCCTGTGTCGTTGTCTTTTGTGTGTAGTGGTCGTCCTGAGTCGTTCTCATAGTGGTCGTCCTGAGTCGTTCTCATAGTGGTCGTGCCTTTGCCTGTGAGATTCTAATCATGCTACTGAAGCAATTAATAACTCAAGAGTCCTCAAAAAGTTTATAACGAGTGACTAATGGATGGTATAAATGTTTCAAGCCTTAGGAGAGTGATTATATAATCTGGATGACACTTATGCATAGCAATTATCTTAGTAGTGACTTCACAAAATCAAGATAACAGTATACATAGTTTAATGAATAAACTTACTCGGTAATTCATGGGGTGCTTGACTTGACTCGTAATTCATGTCTGTCGAAGCTAAAGAGCATTATAGACACACGGGGACCTCTGAGGAGCCGATAATTGTTCCCATAGGAGCAACCTCGACGCTTCTTCTTGAGAGGTTATCTTGAGATGATTTCGGGGCTTTCGAGGACCGCGGCCCGGTCCTCGACCAGGCCTCCATCCCCAGGAAGCAGTCCGTGACAGCTGACTAACACCCAGGTACCTATTTTACTGCTAGGTAAACCGTTGGTATTACTGCTAGGTATTACTGTTGCTTAAGGACAACGAATCATTAACTCTGCTTCTTCAATCACCTCCAGAACTCAACTGGGACAATGGAGCAATGGAGCTCAGGTGATCACAATGCATGGGGTGATTAAGCTCAATACCTCGTCAATGGGACAAGCAGTGGGCGTGCCACAATTATCAAACTATAATCAGTGGTTAGCTAAAAGTGTATATTTGTAATCACTAAGACAATGACCAGCTTGGCCACGAACTACCACTAAGGCTAAGTTACGTATTAACTGGCTTCAGTCTTTCATTGATCCTTAACGTTATCTGTCTTCATACACGGTAGGTGAGCACACTGGAGATTGACACTCAATACAACAATACACTGTAGTTGTAGTGGCCGGTCCTGGGTCATACACTGTCAACTACTCCGTCGTGGTAGTCTCCTTGGTACAGCCGCACGTGGTAGTCTCCTTGGTACAGATGTACGTGGCAGTCTCCTTGGTACAGCCGCACGTGGCAGTCTCCTTGGTACAGATGTACGTGGCAGTCTCCTTGGTACAGATGCACGTGGTAGTCTCCTTGGTACAGATGTACGTGGCAGTCTCCTTGGTACAGATGTACGTGGCAGTCTCCTTGGTACAGATGTACGTGGCAGTCTCCTTGGTACAGATGTACGTGGCAGTCTCCTTGGTACAGATGCACGTGGTAGTCTCCTTGGTACAGATGCACGTGGCAGTCTCCTTGGTACAGATGTACGTGGCGGTCTTCTTGGGACGCCACGTAGCTGAAAACAACCTTCCCTTGACGACACGTGGGAGACGGGTGACGTGTAAGTCGTTGGCGTCTCACACACACGCTACAGGACGCAGCCTTCATTAGCGTCTCACACACACGCTACAGGACGCAGCTCTTATTAGCGTCTCCCACACACACGCTACAGGACGCAGCCTTCATTAGCGTCTCACACACACACGCTACAGGACGCAGCCTTCATTAGCGTCTCACACTCACACGCTTAATGATCCTTCACCCACACAAAAATGGACAACACAAGTCTTGTCCCCTTGACAACTAATATTCCGGCAGACATGCAGACAGCAATGCGACGATTGTTGTCTGCATGTTGCACAGTGGTGCGATGCTGGCTGCAGCTATTCTGGACTTCTAACATCAATGATGACTTAGATAAAGTCTGATTATGCGACAACACTTCGGAAGACAGAGTTTCTCTCCCCTCACAGCCTCACCAGACTCCTCAAGTTACTTAACATCGTAGTTACGTCTGCAATTTAACGTCTGTGATTCGGGGCGTCCGCAAGATATATATTAATAAGTATATTCTTGAGTAACTTGACGTATGAGTTTAGTGGAATGATAAATTATCTATCTGGCCTAATAGACAACACTCAACCGGCCAACTGCCTGATGTAGCGCTGGGTAACAGCGCGTCTGGGCTGGGCTCACTGGTCTCACTCCTCTGGACTGGACACAACAGCTTGGCGCCAAAATAAGCCAATCACGTACAGGCATTTTGAATCAGCTCCATGTTTACGTTTTGTGATAGCCTCCTCCTGATGGTGTAGGCCATGACGTCACTGCAACATCGATCCACGACGACCGTAAAGTGGGAGACATGACCTGTCAATCTCCTGCCTGTCAAGACCTCTCAATCTCCTGCCTGTCAAGACCTGTCAAGACCTGTCAATCTCCTGCCTGTCAAGACCTGTCAATCTCCTGCCTGTCATGACCTATGAATCTCCTGCCTGCCAAGACCTGTCAATCTCCTGCCTGTCAAGACCTGTCAATCTCCTGCCTGTCAAGACCTGTCAATCTCCTGCCTGTCATGACCTATGAATCTCCTGCCTGTCATAACCTGTCAATCTCCTGCCTGCCAAGACCTGTCAATCTCCTGCCTGTCGCGAAAACCCACAGCCTATAACAGCCAAGATGGTCACCTTTCCTGATGCTCCTCTACTTGTAATACCTCCTTAGGCTCTCGGCTAATCTCTTAATGGGGTACATAAAAGCCATTATGTAATAATCACTCTTACAGTCCTTCGAGATTGACAGCGCCACCCGACACACACACTTGGGCTACCGCTATTTGTATAGGTTCCAAGGCATTATATATACTCTGGGTGTATAATGCCTCGGAACCTATAAAACAGGTGACCCTATAAGACTAGGTGTCATATTTAAACAGGTGTAGGAATCTTCTATCTCACATCTGCATTGTGGCTTGTTAAGCTTGAAGCTGTTCCCCCACTTGTATAAGGTATAGTGTGACTTTGTTGTGAGTCGAAGTTGTTGCTCCTTGTGTTATAGTGTGACTTGTAGTTGTTGATCTGGCTATCTATGCCCTGCACTTCCTGGGGCCCACAACCCCCACTACCTGGACCCACAACCCACACTACCTGGACCCACAACCCCCACACTACCTGGACCCACAACCCCCACTACCTGGACCCACAACCCCCCACTACCTGGACCCACAACCCACACTACCTGGACCCACAACCCACACTACCTGGACCCACAACCCCCCACTACCTGGACCCACAACCCCCCACTACCTGGACCCACAACCCCCACACTACCTGGACCCACAACCCCCCACTACCTGCACCCACAACCCCCCACTACCTGCACCCACAACCCCCGAGCAGTGGTGCAGCTTGTGGCAATATGCGGGAATTGTCTTGCTTGGGAGAAGCGCCTTTGTCGTCGCCTCCATTACTCCTGATAGACATTTCTACAGATGCGTCCTAGCCGAAGTGTATTCCGACGGCCGGGATCTATCCTTTAATGCAATTACGGCTCCTCCTTCCCTTCCCCTTCCTCCAACCTGCTTTCACCCCCTATCCCTCCTCTTCTCAGCCCCTTCCTTCACTGTCGAAAATTTTGGTTCCCTTGAAATGCACTGTCAAGACTTCCCTTCATCTCTTTGACAGTAGGAGCGGCGGCGATAAAGTATTCCGATAGACAGGAGGGAGAGTTTCCTATGCAGGGGAGGCGGCAATTTTGCCGGCGTGCCCTTAGCGCACCGGGGTGGATTGTTGACGTCGTCAAAGGTGGTGCAAGTTCTGCACGCTGGGAAGGTGGACGAGTACTCCTGTGAAGAGGAGAAGGAGGAGGAGGGGGGGCCGCCCGTCTCTTACGCGTCGCTGCCTGCTTTGTGCTGCCCTCCGCCTGCCTTCTCAAGGTGGATTCCCGAATGCCTTCCTCCCTCCGTTAATTTTCATCGCGACGGAGGAAGACGTTTGACGCCTGCTTTCACGAACGACGGTGCTGCGCCTCTGGCATGATTCTCCAGCTTTCTCTTGACCAAACCGCACACTAGAAAGTGAAGGGACGACGACGACGTTTCGGTCCGTCCTGGACCATTCTCAAGTCGATTTCATTCACAGTCGACTTGAGAATGGTCCAGGACGGACCGAAACCTCGTCGTCCCTTCACTTTCTAGTGTGTGTGGATTGGTCAACATATCTCAGCCACGTTATTGTGACTCCTCGTCTGCAGTTTTCTCATTCACTCATTATTGAATCTGTGTTATTGCCTGACAGAGTTTGCAAAGCTGAGCTTCAGCTCCTGGGTCTTGCTTTTGCACTTGCCTGCCATATAATGCAATAAATCCTGAATACTTTGATACTTGTCTCATCTGCTGTCAGAACTATGAACCTGTGTAGTGAGAATTTCCACTGGTTACTGATGCGACAGTGCGTCACATCGTGATGTGTGTGTGAATCCGTAGTTATGAGTGTATGAGTATGTATACAAGGTCTGCTCTTCTGAGAGAGAGAGAGAGAGAGAGAGAGAGAGAGAGAGAGAGAGAGACGTCCCATCAAAGAAAATACCCGCAGAATTTTAATTTTCTAAGAGCGTGTTCGACTATGTATGCTTGTTTGTGTGTGTATGCGTGTGTGTGTGTCTGTGTGTGTGTGTGTTTGTGTGTGTGTGTGTGTGTGTGTGTATTCGCCTAGTTGTATTCACCTAGTTGTGTTTGCGGGGGTTGAGCTTTGCTCTTTCGACCCGCCTCTCAACTGTCAATCAACTGTTTACTAACTATTTTTTTCCCCACACCACACACTCACACACACACACACCAGGAAGCAGCCCGTGACAGCTGACTAACTGCCAGGTACCTATTTACTGCTAGGTAACAGGGGGCATTCTGGGTGAAAGAAACTTTGCCCATTTGTTTCTGCCTGGTGTGGGAATCGAACCCGTGCCACAGAATTACGAGTCCTGCGCGCTATCCACTACGCTACCAGGCCCCCCTGTGTGTGTGTGTTTGTGTGTGTGTGTGTGTGTGTGTGTGTGTGTGTGTGTGTGTGTGTGTGTGTGTGTGTGTGTGTGTGTACTCACCTAATTGTGCTTGCGGGGGTTGAGCTCTGGCTCTTTGGTCCCGCCTCTCAACCGTCAATCAACTGGTGTACAGATGCCTGAGCCTATTGGGCTCTATCATATCTACATTTGAAACTGTGAATGGAGTCAGCCTCCACCACATCACTTCCTAATGCATTCCATTTGCTAACTACTCTGACACTGAAAAAGTTCTTTCTAACGTCTCTGTGGCTCATTTGGGTACTCAGCTTCCACCTGTGTCCCCTTGTTCGCGTCCCACCAGTGTTGAAAAGTTCATCCTTGTTTACCCGGTCGATTCCCCTGAGGATTTTGTAGGTTGTGATCATGTCCCCCCTTACTCTTCTGTCTTCCAGTGTCGTGAGGTGCATTTCCCGCATGTGTGTGTGTGTGTGTGATGTGATACGCCAAACGTTAGACGTATCAACGTTCGGACGAAGGTCGTAAAAGAAATCAAACTTCGTCTCACGATTCAGTCATAAATACATATTTAGATATAATATGAATATCCCGCCTGAGGGGGGCAGAGAGGGCAGAGGGGGAAAGGGGTGAGGGGAAAGGGGTTCTGAGGGGGTATGGGTTAAAAGGGAAGAGGAAGAAATAACCAGGTAATAAAAAGAAAAATGGTTAATAGATAGAGGGAAGAAAATGAGTACAAGAGATGACTAGAGAAAAGGGTGTAGGCCTGATACCTCGCCAGGGCTGTTGGGCCATTGGGATTGGCTTGTCCATCACTGCTTTGTCAGCTGTCTTCTACTCTCACAGAAGCCCTGGTGCTTTGCCTAGCTAATGGAGAGAGAGAGAGAGAGAGAGAGAGAGAGAGAGAGAGAGAGAGAGAGAGAGAGAGAGAGAGAGAGAGAGAGAGAGAGAGAGAGAGAGAGAGAGAATGATAGACATACACACACACACAGTATGGAGATATGACAGAGCCCGGTAGGCTCAGGAATCTGTCCACCAGTTGATTGACAGTTGAGAGGCGGGACCAAAGAGCCAAAGCTCAACCCCCCGCAAGCACAAATAGGTGAGTACACAGTTCCAGAGAAACAGAGGCCAACAGACAGACAGAAAGATATCAGTAAATTTAAGACAATAACAAGCAGTAGACGGTGAGAAAGAGAGAGAGAAATGGTGAGAAAGAGAGAGAGAGATGGTGAGAAAGAGAGAGAGAGATGGTGAGAAAGAGAGAGAGAAATGGTGAGAAAGAGAGAGAGAGATGGTGAGAAAGAGAGAGAGAGATGGTGAGAAAGAGAGAGAGAGATGGTGAGAAAGAGAGAGAGAGATGGTGAGAAAGAGAGAGAGAGATGGTGAGAAAGAGAGAGAGAGATGGTGAGAAAGAGAGAGAGAGATGGTGAGAAAGAGAGAGAGAGATGGTGAGAAAGAGAGAGAGAGATGGTGAGAAAGAGAGAGAGAGATGGTGAGAAAGAGAGAGAGAGATGGTGAGAAAGAGAGAGAGAGATGGTGAGAAAGAGAGAGAGAGATGGTGAGAAAGAGAGAGAGAGATGGTGAGAAAGAGAGAGAGAGAGAGGAGATGAGAGATAAGATACAGCAGAGCACAAGAGGCGAGGAGCGGAGAGTCGTGTTCACTCACCAGCAACAAATGATAGACAGAGACAATTCACTACCAACACAATCCAATTAAATTGTTGTGAAACCGAAATGCTGTTACATCCGACGTTGTTCGGCACCAAACGACCGGCCGATGACATGATGATACAACGACCCAATTACAAAATATGATTTTCCGTAATCAGTTTGCATTTTTTTGTTTTTCGTTATTTAATGTGTTTTTTTTTGCGAGGGGTTTATAAGACGATGAGAAAGATGATACGACATATGATGAGAAAGATGGTGAGAGAGAAATGACGAGAGATATGGTGAGAGATTATGAGAGGAGATGCAGGAGATGAGAGATATCATTTGAGAGATATAACGGGGATAGCTGATAATCGAGGAATGAGAGAGATGGTGAAATAGATTATGACACATATGAGATAGATGATGATACAAATGAGATAGATGTTGAGACATACGGGAAACATGGTGTAGGGTCCTGTACGGAGCCATACAACACTGTACAGAAGGTGTCCACCACCAATTGCATATGTTGCAACGAGGGAGGGAACGAATAATTCACTTGATGGAAATGTATCCAGAAGATGAAGACGAGATGATTTCACACCCTTCCGGATTGACGTACCATCAAAGAGTGATGATAGATGTAAAGCTAAGTCATACGATGCACTCTTCCAACTCTTCGTCACTTCCCATAGTGCATAGCACTCAGTGATCAAGGTGGTTTGAGTTAATCACAATGTCTTCATTGTCCACCCTTACAACCTTGTTCAGAGCAGACAAAGACTTCGCCTTGTCTTGCTCCGGTAGTGGATCGCACTAAAGAGCTTACCAACAGTGCCTTTGAGAGATGGAAGTCCGATTTCCAAAGCTCGATCACAGTTTATTGATCTGTCTCCAATAATAACGGTGGAGAGAGAGAGAGAGATATCGGGTCAGGCGAAGGTATTTGGAAAGGCTGAAGGACATGCAACCCGTTCACAATCGACTTAAGAATGGTCCAGGACGGACCGAAACGTCGTCGTCGTCGTCCCTTTACTTTCTAGTGTGTGGATTGGTCAACATATTTCAACCACGTTATTGTGACTCCTCGTCTGCAGTTCATAAACTTTTGGATGTGTGCCCTGTACTGACCTTATCTCGGCGACCTCAGGTTCTGTTCAGGTGCTGTTCTGTAGCTGCAATCTTAATCTCCGGACTATATTCACCTATGTTCACCTATGTTCACCTATGTTCTTCATTGAGGTCATACCTGACCATACACCAGCCCAGAATTTGCTCCATCTGCGAATAGTGAAGAAGCTTTGTGTAGAATATATATATTCATAATTTGAGAATATATATATGCGTATATAATTTGTTCATTAGAATATATATATATTTTCAGCCCGTCCTCCAAAAATGGGGAGGTAAATTGGACAAATAAGTGCAATTATGTACTATTTATAGCAGTCAGGAATTGTACTTATTTTCACTTAGTATTAAATCGTACTGTCAAATATATTGTGAATATTTGAGTTTACCTGAAAAACTGAATAGAAAACCACGACCTCACCTAACCGTCTTAGTTTTTGAAGATAATAATTGTATTGCTTCTTAATTACAATTAGTACTTAATCTATAGCTATATTGATTTTATAGTTTTATAAAATTAATAAAACGAAACTAAAATATATCAATAAATTGTAAAGTAACTCAGGATATTTTCCAATTTTGTATAAAATATCTATTGTTTAATAGAAGTGAAAAAGAAATTCCTGATATTTAAAACTTGTGTATAGCGAATTTGAACTTGAAAACTTCATCTTAAAATTCTGAGTGTCTGAACAGAAAACGAGGAGAATAAATGGGAGAGGTAAATGTAACACCCCCATAAGTGCAATTATGCACTGTGTATGATAGTAAGGAAATGTACTTATTGCACTTAGTATTAAATCGTACTGTCAATTCGGAGGATGGGTTGCAGATTTTTTTTTAATTCTTCAATTTTCATTTTGTTTTCCAGCTGAAACATTTCTTGGAGATAAACATGCTGAGATTTTGCGTAGTGGAAGTGGCCAACTGTATGACAGTTTGGCAGTGTAAAAGGTGAATTCTCTTATCCTCCTCCCCCCCCCCTTCCAACCACCCCCGCCACACCCCCCCCTGCCACCCCCATCCCCCCTCTCTCTCTCTTTATTCTCCGTACTAGCAAAAGGTCAAGGGTCAACCTTTGCAATAACACCCTATCAGCCTCTCCTCCCTCTAAAATTGTAAACAGATCCCTACACACCAGCTAGTCTAGGTGTCCCCTGGATGACCCAGGACGGACAGTAAACACTGTGCCCTCTCTCTCTCTCTCTCTCTCTCTCTCTCTCTCTCTCTCTCTCTCTCTCTCTCTCTCTCTCTCTCTCTCTCTCTCTCTCTCTCTCTCTCTCTCTCTCCCTTCTCCCTTCCTCTTGATTCGTTTATCTTCTGTCTCGTTCTCCATTCCCCCTAGTTTGATCAAGAGTCAAGGGTCGAGCAGGTTTACCTTATGGGGATCAACTGTCTGTAATTGACATCTCCCCTCAACACACTCTGAGTGGGACGTTTGGTCTGAAACCTTAATAGTAGAAAACCGGTCTTCTCAAACCATAAGCTTGCCACTACAAGTTGGCTGATAGCTGACACGTAGCTGACCCATTACAAGCTTCCAACAGGGGCACACAAGCCTGCTGATACCAGTGTATAAACCTCTCCAAGAGTATCTGTCTTGTAGAGAGATACTCTATTGTAACTTGGGTAGGTGTGTGCACGAGAGGGGCAGGGAGGGGTCTGTGTGAAAGGGTCTCTGGGTCTAATGATCGTCTGATGCAATAGTTTGCGACTGGTTTCTGCTTTGATTACGGTTTTGAACTGGTTTCTGCTTCTTTTATGCTTTGCAACGCTTGCAACTGGAAGTGTTGCCGGAACGGTTGCAACTGGAAGTGTTGCCGGAACGGTTGCGCTGGAAGACTATTTTCCCACATTTCTGTGGGTGCTTTGCTTCTCTAGGTTCCACTCCTGCTCTCTGACTCGTCTGTTATTCACGCAGCATCCTCGTTCGAGCTCTGATGGTCCAAGGGGCTGGACAACGTTCCTTCACTTTGTCCTCGTATCCCAGCTCATGGTCCTCATATCCCAGCTTCTAGACCTCATATCCCAGCTCCTGATTCTCATATCCCAGCTCCTGGTTCTCATATCCCCTCTCCTGGTCCTCATATCCCAGCTCCTGGTTCTCATATCCCAGCTTCTAGACCTCATATCCCAGCTCCTGGTTCTCATATCCCCTCTCCTGGTTCTCATATCCCAGCTCCTAGTTCTCATATCCCAGCTCCTGGACCTCATATCCCAGCTCCTGGACCTCATATCCCAGCTCCTGGACCTCATATCCCAGCTCCTGGACCTCATATCCCAGCTCCTGGACCTCATATCCCAGCTCCTGGACCTCATATCCCAGCTCCTGGACCTCATATCCCAGCTCCTGGACCTCATATCCCAGCTCCTGGACCTCATATCCCAGCTCCTGGACCTCATATCCCAGCTCCTGGACCTCATATCCCAGCTTCTGGACCTCATATCCCAGCTCCTGGACCTCATATCCCAGCTCCTGGACCTCATATCCCAGCTCCTGGACCTCATATCCCAGCTCCTGGACCTCATATCCCAGCTCCTGGCCTTCGCTTGCCTTCCAAGTGTTATATACAGTATTACTGGCTTAGCATTTTCACCTCATAATTATCACACTTTGCCTTACTGTTATAATGTTAAAATGTCAACGTTTCCACCCTGTCTATACCCACCTAGTTGTTGTTGTTGTTGTGTGTGTGTGAGTGTGTGTGTGTGTGTGTGTGTGTGTGTGTGTGTGTTTACTAGTTGTGTTTTGCGGGGGTTGAGCTTTGCTCTTTCGGCCCGCCTCTCAACTGTCAATCAACTGTTTACTAACTACTTTTTTTTTTTTCTTTTTTTTCCCCACACCACACACACACACACACCAGGAAGCAGCCCGTGACAGCTGACTAACTCCCAGGTACCTATTTACTGCTAGGTAACAGGGGCACTTAGGGTGAAAGAAACTTTGCCCATTTGTTTCTGCCTCGTGCGGGAATCTAGGCAGAAATGTGTGTGTGTGTGTGTGCGCGCGCGTGTGTGTGTGTGTGTGTGTGTGTGTGTGTGTGTGTGTGTGTGTGTGTGTTTCGCTGTCTCCATCTGCGGGACAAGATAGGTTGATTGATCAATGGAACTGAAATTGGATACGTGGGTAGCATCCCGCCTCGGGTGAAGCTATTGACGGGGGGAAACCACTATCCAGTTACAATTGAAATTATTCCCCTATATCATATAAATTACCAATGTATACACCGTCCCAATATGAAAACAAAAGTATGTATCTATGGCACTCCAAAGAAACCAACCCTAAAACCGAGTGGTAGATGGGTAGGTATTTAGAGGTGGTGCTATTTAGAGGAGCTTTCTCTAAATGCCTGGTATTGAGAGGTTGGTGGAGGCCCTTCCCCTAACCCACCCACACAAGGTGACCAGCAAGGGTTATCGGATTTAGATAAAAGTCCTACTTCATGATCGGAAATCTTTAATGGCGTGTGTCTGTTTCTCACTCTCTCACTCTCTCTCTCTCTCTCTCTCTCTCTCTCTCTCTCTCTCTCTCTCTCTCTCTCTCTCTCTCTCTCTCTCTCTCTCTCTCTCTTTCTCTCTCTCTCTCTCTCTCTCTCTCTCTCTCTCTCTCTCTCTCTCTCTCTCTCTCTCTCTCTCTCTCTCTCTCTCTCTCTCTCTCTCTCTCTCTCTCACTTTCTCTCTCTCTCTCTCTCTCTCTCTCTCTCTCTCTCTCTCTCTCTCTCTCTCTCTCTCTCTCTCTCTCTCTCTCTCTCTCTCTCTCTCTCTCTCTCTCTCTCTGGATCTCTCTCACTCTCCTTGCTTTTGCCCCGACTCACAGGTCAAACCTATTTTTCCTAAATGGGTTACTCACAGCCGGGAGTCATCACAGTGAGTTTGATCCCCTGACTCAGCTTTTGATGCCATAGCTCTGATAACATGTTCCACAATGTTACGAACAGCCTCTCAGACGTAGATTCGAACCCTCATCACGGCCCTTATTAATGTATAATTAAGAATTAGTAATTATTGTATGTGTGATTCAGAATGACTCTGAAATTTAATTTGGTGCTTAATGATACATCATTGATGAAAGAAATTACTGGTAGTTCATTTTGAAAATAATTCTGAATATATAATGTCTGTTTAGAATTAAAAAAAACACTGATCACGTGACAATTTAAACATCGTGAGAGTTGAATCTGTTTAGTTTTCTTTACTTGATTAAATATTAAAATCTCAGATATCCTGTTGGCCATATATGGTGGTTCTCTTAGTAACATTCCATTTGATTAATATATCATTTGATTGGATTAATGATGTATTGTATATCATTATTATAGCATAATATTTTAATAATATTGTCATATATCGTTGTATTTGGTTTATATTCAAATTCCGACCCCCCAGTAGATAAAATATGTCCAGCTCTAGATCTTAATAGCAACAGACTGTCATAGAGACGGAGAGACAGTCACAGAGACGGAGACAGACAGTCACAGAGACGGAGACAGACAGTCACAGAGACGGAGACAGACAGTCATAGAGACGGAGAGACAGTCACAGAGACGGAGACAGACAGTCACAGAGACGGAGACAGACAGTCACAGAGACGGAGACAGACAGTCACAGAGACGGAGACAGACAGTCACAGAGACGGAGACAGACAGTCACAGAGACGGAGACAGACAGTCACAGAGACGGAGACAGACAGTCACAGAGACGGAGACAGACAGTCACAGAGACGGAGACAGACAGTCACAGAGACGAACACAGACAGACAGACAGACAAGTTCTATACGCGTCAACAAACTGGAAGGGGAGCTAATAAAGTGTCCCCATTGCCTCAGGGGTAAAGTCTTAAGATGTTTCTAAAGTAATTCTGCTCTTATTGAGTCGTGCTCTAGTTCCTGGTCCCTGATGAGTCAACAGCCTATTACTTTGACTTGGAATACTTTAACTTTGTAATAATATATTACACCTCTTATATTAGAAAGAAAAAGAGAAGAAAATATACTTAAATCTGGTAAACTTAAAAATAAAAATCCAAAAGAAAATCACTACAGGTTAGAGTTCCAGTAATTAAAACATGCCAGGGAGAGGTTGACCGCATCTTCCTGGGTAGCCAGAAAGTGCTCGACATCATAACACAATATGTCCCATAACACATCCTATGGTCCCTGGATCGTATTCCAGGGACCATAGGATTAAGGACTTGCCCGAAACGCTACGCGTACTAGTGGCTGTACAAGAATGTAACAACTCTTGTATATATCTCAAAAAAAAAAAAAAAAAAAAAAAAAAAAAAAATATTATACAAATTCGAGGACTCTTATGCAACTAAGTGCGACGATGGACAAGGAAGTACCTCTCGGATAGGAAACAGAGGGTCGAAACGGGAGAGCAGAATTTAGCAAGGAAAGGCACTGAATAGGCGACCTTAAGGGCCGGTACTGGAGCCCAGCCTAGCTGTTCTGATATACATGAACGCCCCGACGTAAATAATCGGATATAGACGTGTTTGGGTGACGGTAAGGTAATGGAAATAATCAGAATAGAGAAAGGAGTAGCGGGGGAGAATACAGGTGGATGTAGACACGTTGTAGAGATGGTCTACAAACGCCAACTGCTCATCAGCAAAAACAACGACAAAGCTAAGTCAATATTAATAACAGAAGAATTAAAACATGTCATAAGATTAAGGTGAGAACGTCCCAAATTAGCAAAGAATAGACAACATTAGCAAGCATCAGTGGCGTACGCACGACTAACAATCATCTTAAGGCTTAAAAACAACGGAAAATTAAACTATAACAAAACAATTGAGTCTTGAGAATGGTCCAAGACGGACCGAAACGTCGTCGTCGTCCCTTCACCTTCTAGTGTGTGTGGTCTGGTCAACAAAACAATTGAGCTACAGGACAAACGAAGAAACTCTATACTCTATAGTGTTCACACAATTTGAAAACCCAACACAGGAAATATGTGATAAGTGAGATGCCCTTCACGACCTATAGCCCTTAAAGACTGGGGCTTATGAGCTAACGCTCGACCCTATAAACACCTACCTGAGAGTAAACACACACACACACACACACTTCGGCACAACCGGTGAGTTAATTGACCATTCATGGCTATAAAACTGATTTACGTCCGCCGGAACCAGCAAGCCCCAAATTCTTGATAAAAAGAAGCCATTTTGGGAGTTATTGAGCGACTTGGGTGAGGATGAGGGAGAGAGGGAAGGCCAGTGTAAGCCCGGGGGAGAAAATAGTTAGGGATGAATGCGTGTAATGCAAGAAATATTGAAGAACGTTGGAATAGACGAGAAGGAGGAAGGTGAGATATAAGAAAGCGAGGAGGAGGGAAAGGAAGAGAGATGAGGTGTAAACGAGGGAGGGAGAGATGATGATGCAGAAGCAAGAAAGCTGCCAAGAAGGCAATATGGGACCTTTTTCCCACCTTATTACCAGTAATATTTTATTTTCTAAAGAAGTTGTCACTGACAGACCGTCGTGAGGGAGAGGAAGCCATCGACAGACCTCCTGAGGGAGACGATGTCACTCACAGGACTTCTGAGGGAGACGATGTCACTCACAGGACTTCTGAGGGAGACGATGTCACTCACAGGACTTCTGAGGGAGACGATGTCACTCACAGGACTTCTGAGGGAGACGATGTCACTCACAGGACTCCTGAGGATAACGACGTCACTCACAGGACTCCTGAGGATAACGACGACACTCACAGGACTCCTGAGGATAACGACGACACTCACAGGACTCCTGAGGATAACGACGACACTCACAGTACTCCTGAAGATAACCACGTCACTCACAGTACTCCTGAAGATAACCACGTCACTCACAGTACTCCTGAAGATAACCACGTCACTCACAGTACTCCTAAAGATAACCACGTCACTCACAGTACTCCTGAAGATAACCACGTTACTCACAGTACTCCTGAAGATAACCACGTCACTCACAACACAGATATCCACGACACTAAATACAAGGAGCACGGAACGCGAGTCATGGACAATTGTACGACAGTTCTGGGATCGTATAGAACCCAAGATAACACACTTGTTATCTTGGCGGACGTAAATGTGATCTTGAACCAGTCAACCACCACAAACACGCCTGGATATGGTGCATCCAGGGCGTGTTTGTAGTGGGTGAGTGGTTGCAGTTGTGTATCCACGGTGTATGCGTACGACGCGAGGCAGGGATTGGTTGGTGTACCAACCAATCCCGCGAGACTACCGACCAGTCTCGCGGGACGGTGTTCTTCCAATCCGTCCTTCTAATAGCACGTCGCTTTTTTAACGTATGATTTACCTAAGGCCAAAAACTGTCCTTAATGGTAGCGGATGATTTTTTCTACCCATGATTCTGCCTACCCATGATTCTCTCTTCCTATGATTGTCCCTTCACATGATTCTTCTTTCCCATGATTTTCCCTTCACATGATTCTCCCTACCCATGATTCTCTCTTCACATGATTATCCCTTCCCATGATTCTTCTTTCCCATGATTTCTCCCTTCCCATGATTCTTCTTTCCCATGATTTCTCCCTTCCCATGATTCTTCTTTCCCATGATTTCTCTCTTCCCACAATTCTCCCTTCCCATGATTCCCCATCAGCATATCTCTCTTATAAAATCTTCTCCCATTTAAATATTCCCCCTTCCATCTCTTCCATCCTTCCTCTCCCCAATTGTGTAAATTGTTTGCTCATTCACACACAAAAATTCTTCTCACAATTGCTATAAAAAAAAGTATTTTCTTCCCTCTACAGAATTCCTTCTTTCAATTTAGAGAAAAATAATATCAACAAATTGGTTGCTATCGCGGCGATGCCGGCGTCTTGAAGAGGCAGGTGTTGTGTTGTGTCTTGAAGAGGCAGGTGTTGTGTTGTGTCTTGAAGAGGCAGGTGTTGTGTTGCGTCTTGAAGAGGCAGGTGTTGTGTTGTGTCTTGAAGAGGCAGGTGTTGTGTTGTGTAATTGCTCGTGTTGCATATTTGATTGCAAGTGCCGCTGACGATATTGCAAGGTTTTCTTGTATAAATTCCTTTACGAGTGACGCACTTAACATGCTGAAAGTGACGCACTTAACAGGCTGAATGCACTGAAAGTGACGTACTTAACACGCTGAACGCACAGAAATTATACAACGTCCTATTTTCAAACACTTTCAGACCCCCCGTCCCACTTTCAGACCCCCCGTCCCACTTTCAGACCCCACCGTCCTACTTTCAGACCCTGTCCATCCCACTTTCAGACCCTGTCCATCCCACTTTCAGACCCCACCGCCCCACTTTCAGACCCACCGTCCCACTTTCAGACCCCACCGTCCCACTTTCAGACCCCACCGTCCTACTTTCAGACCCTGTCCATCCCACTTTCAGACCCTGTCCATCCCACTTTCAAACCCTGTCCATCCCACTTTCAGACCCTGTCCATCCCGCGGATAAAGGTCCTAACACACAGCTCAGCAATACCTGAAACGAGTAAACAAATCCCCGATATATTGTATACGATTTTTGTGAGAAGGGAGAGGGAGAGGAAGGAGGGGGAGAGAGAGAAAGGAGAGGGAGGTGGGAGGGGAAGAGGAGGAGGAGGAGGAGGAGGTAGGGAGAGGAGAAACAGGAGGAAAAGGGAAGAGTTGCAGGAGAAAGAGAAGAGAAACAGGATGCCAGACACGTCGCAACGAGAATCTTTTTTTTTTATTCATAGAGCTGATGTGTTTCAATTCTGTGAGAGATTGCACATCAGGAGCAAAAATCCGCGTTTTGTTGGTATTCCGCGGCGAGCGTGGCCTTGCTCCCTCACGCCCCGGCACGGCTGCACCTCTCATCCCATTGTTGTATCTCTACACACTGCCCGGCTAAGGAAATGTGCATATGTGTGTGTATCATATGTGTATATATGTGTGCGTTGGCATGTGTGTGTACATATATATATATATATATATATATATATATATATATATATATATATATATATATATATATATCTGTGTCTATAAATGAAAATCTGCTGGAGGATGGAGGTCAGATTAGTTTTAATGGTTATTACTTTCGGGTATGTGCCCAACATGGGAGGGTCGGGATATGAATCATAAGGGGAGGGGGGGGGGGGGGTTGCCGCAGTGCCACGTGGTATACTCGTAGTCTACTACGGTCGTATACCACCGTAGTGTCAGAGTAGTTAACACGTGGAATGCACTAGGAAGTGATGTGGTGGAGGCTGACTCCATACACAGTTTCAAATGTAGATATGATAGAGCCCAATAGGCTCAGGAACATGTACACCTTTTGATTGACAGTTGAGAGGTGAGACCAAAGAGCTAAAGCTCAACCCCCGCAAGCACAACTAGGTGAGTATACACACACACACACACACACACACACACACACACACACACACACACACACACACACACACATGGCTTCCCCCCCCCCCAACAAGCATCATACAGAGGGAGACACCAGCCAATGTGTGGCTGGGGGGGGGGGGGTTGGGGGGGTGAGGGAGGGGAGGGAGGGGGGTGGGGTTGAGGGTTGGAGAACCTTCATGGGCTCGTATGATGTTGGTCCATTAGCGTGAGCACCACGGCAGCCAGTGTTCCCCACTTCGCTAACATTAGCAAGGTTCCTCCCTACCCTTGTCAACACACATGAACTCCGGCCCCGCAGGATATCAACACGGGCCTAACCTCATCTCAAGCGGGTGTGTAACCATGGCACAGTCGTTCTTGAGTTAGTATGAGGCTCCGTGGCACTGCCCGAGGCTCGTCAGAGCCAAAAAAAAGTCAGAGCCTGTATCAAGCCTTGTTGGCTGGGCTTGTGTCTGGTTTGAGCAGTCTTCCGCTAACATTATTAAACATTCTTGTTTATGTGCTATGTTTAGCACGTTCGGGTCTACCATGATGAATGTTGCCTGCTCAAATGTTTAATAATTTCCCGAACCTAACCAAAATTAGGCCAAATAATACACCAAATTTTAATATACACAAAAGCTTTAATTTATACATGGCAAATTACCGATTTTTAATACACAGCAAGATTACATTTATGCATACACCATTGTAGTGAACCGCTGTATGGAGAGACGTAGCCTGACGCCCCCTCGTGGAGGACAGGCTTCCAACCCGCAGTCATGCTTGGCTCGTTAAAGTTGCGGCCGTCACCCCCCACCTCCAAAACGCATTTAGCTATTTTTACATATTGTGTTTTAATTTCAGTGTATTGTGTATTCGAACAGAGGTCGTCAGCTAAGTACTGTTTGAGAAATGTTCGAATGTCATCAGTATGAACGAGAATGCGTGTATAATTAAATGCATGAATGTATAATTGTATGTATACTCCTTATATAACATTGTAAGAAAAACTACAATCACCTGTGACTGAGTGCTCGGTATACACTTTACTAACCAAGCATGAGGTAAACCTTCTGAATATAGTCCAGGACTAAAGTAAACTCATTTGGTATACCTCTTGAAATTTACATATATATAATTTTGTCGCTTTTCCTGTTGTATCTATGATTGCTGTGCCGCGTTTTCTCTTTAGTCTGGGATTCAGTTTTCTACCAAACTTATGGGGTCGTTTTCTCCTAGTCTCGTTTTCTCTTGGGATTTATGGATATTTTCTCTTTGGGATTTATAGTCGTTTTATCCAGAGATTTAAGGCCGTTTTCTCTCTGGATTTATGATCGTTTTCTTATAGGTTTTAGGGTCATTCTTATCGAGTTGAATGCCGTTTTCTGTTAAGCATTGTTATATTTTAATTACGTATTTCTGTAGACAGGCTTAGTGGTGATAGAGATAGAGATAGATCTATCTCATTGTCTCTCACACCCTCTCACTATCTCTCACTGTCTCTTTCACATCCTCTCACTGTCTCTCTCACCCTCTCACTGTCTCTCTCACTGTCTCTCACACCCTCTTACTGTCTCTCACACCCTCTCACTGTCTCTCACACCCCTCTCACTGTCTCTCACACCCCTCTCACTGTCTCTCCGTTTGGTCTTCAGTTGACCATATATATATATATATATATATATATATATATATATATATATATATATATATATATATATATATATATATATATATAGATAGATAGATAGATAGATAGATAGATAGATACATATAAGGGTAACACGAATGGTTGAATTAGTGGGGGGACCCTAAGCCTCGGAGAAGAGAATAAAAGGCAGTGGAGGGAGCAGCTTTGTGTGCTCCAGTATATTGCCTTCTCCTGCCACGAGACGTCGTCCTATTAATCAGGTGGGAGTGATAGTTCCTCCCGTGTTAAACAATTAGCTTTTAATCTTCAGGAATCATTTATCTGGCGAACGAGCCCCTCCTTGCCAGACGTGATTGGATGGTTACGTCGGCTATTAATTACCGAATGACTCTTGAAGATGCCATTGATTCTGATGCTTTGCGACCAGTCAGAGTCAGAGGAGGTTTGGAGGGTCCTGATTGGCCTTGTTGGGGGGGTAAAGATGGTCCTTATTAAACCCATGAATTAGGCTCGGAGTCGTTCGCTAGCACCTCGACCCGAACGACCTGTAAGGGGAGGTTGTTAAGTTCGCTCCGCTCGTTCGTCAAAATTGTGAATTAATTTGATCAGGAGAGTAAATTTTTTTTTAGGGTGGTGAGGGTGTGGGAGGGGGGAGGGGGGAGTCTGGTGGCAGATGAGGGGGGATGGGGGGGGATGGGGAGGGGTGGTGGGAGGGGTTGATGGGGGTTATATTGCGGGTGTTTAATGTTGATTGACGTAAATTGTTGTTGGCTTGTTTAATAGCCTTTAAAGGCGTTTGAACTTGAGGAAATTGTTAGACCTGACTTTTTCACGATTGGAAAATTGGTTTTGATGACTTTTTGTTTTAAAAGATTTTTAGAAGTTGATTGTTAACTTGTAAGTTAACACCTGCCTTATGTGACGTCAACACCTGCCCTGTGTGTGACGTCAACACCTGCCCTGTGTGTGACGTCAACACCTGCCCTGCGAGACATCAACACCTGCCCTCCGTGACGTCAACACCTGCCCTCCGTGACGTCAACACCTGCCCTGTGTGACGTCAACACCTGCCCTCCGTGACGTCAACACCTGCCCTGCGAGACATCAACACCTGCCCTGCGAGACGTCAACACCTGCCCTCCGTGACGTCAACACCTGCCCTGCGAGACATCAACACCTGCCCTGCGAGACGTCAACACCTGCCCTCCGTGACGTCAACACCTGCCCTGCGAGACATCAACACCTGCCCTGCGAGACATCAACACCTGCCCTCCGTGACGTCAACACCTGCCCTCCGTGACGTCAACACCTGCCCTGCGAGACATCAACATCTGTCAATTCGTATACAAATATACGCCAAAATCTACTTCACGTCGTGGTCTGGTGTGAAGACCTGAATGTAAACACGACGTTTGTTTAATGTTTTACAAGAACCAAGTTGATACCAAACTTTGAAACTTTCAACTTGTAAGAGCCGCAACGCACAAGTTGGGTTTTCAAAGTTGCAAAGTTTTACCTGGGGAAAGTCTTTCATTTTCTGCAGCGGACGTTGTTGTAATACTGTGGATGGATGCAACCAGTCTATTCTCGCTTCAAGAGTCTTGTTAACTTCAAGAGTCTTGTTAAGGTGCAACCTCTGTTCCTCCGCGAGTTCTAGCTCCTGAGTCCCGCCTTTTCTTTGTTGTTTAAATATATATGTGTGTATATATATATATATATATATATATATATATATATATATATATATATATATATATATGTGTGTGTGTGTGTGTGTGTGTGTGTGTGTGTGTGTGTGTGTGTGTGTGTGTGTGTGTGTGTGTGTGTGTGTGTGTGTGTATTACATTGTGTCGTGTTGAGCTTGAAGCTGTTGCCCCTTGTGTGTTACAGTGGACTTGTTAAAGTAGCCTGTGTGTTCCCTTCACTACATAATGAGTTTCTACCCAATACCGTACACCACCTGGGTGACACCCACCACCTGGGTGACACCCACCACCTGGGTGACACCCACCACCTGGGTGACACACACCACCTGGGTGACACCCACCACCTGGGTGACACCCACCACCTGGGTGACACCCACCACCTGGGTGACACCCACCACCTGGGTGACACCCACCACCTGGGTGACACACACACACACCACCTGGCTGACGACACAATCCACCACTTCCTGTAATCCTCTTCCTCGAGCAAATTAATCGCCGCGCTGGCCAGTAATCCCCACTAATCCCCTGGTCAGTTGCGCTAATCCCCCTCCTGCAGCCCCCTCCCGGACACACACCCATCACGGCCGGATTAATGAACAAGGATTTGATAGAGGTGTAATCCAATCTGATGTATGCAGGTCAATAGAGGTAATCCTCGATAATGAACAGGTATGAACAGGTATATTACCTTCTTAAAACACTCTCTTCACCCGAAAGTGTAATTTTTGGGTCTATTTTTTTTCTATAGTTAAAATGTTTGCTGAGGATTTGTTTGTGATTAAGGGTCATTTTCTGGTCATGCGAGAGGGTGGTTGAGTAATTATGTTGATGGTGATGCATGTTTCATGGCCCAGACTGTGAACATTGTTGAGAGTGATGTGTTGAACATTGTGGAGAGTGGTGTGTTGAACATTGCTGAGAGTGGTGTGTTGAACATTGTGGAGAGTGGTGTGTTGAACATTGCTGAGAGTGGTGTGTTGAACATTGTTGAGAGTGGTGTGTTGAACATTACTGAGAGTGGTGTGTTGAACATTGTAGAGGGTGGTGTGTTGAACATTATCGTGGTTGGAATGTGAACAAGGTGATGAGAATGAACACATGCACGGTGGCGTTGTTCAGCACGGTGAGAAAAGCTGTTCATTTATGTAAAGGGTTGGGAAGTGAACATTCCAGGGATGGGGGAGTGAACAGGTTAAGTGAGAGGAGTGAACATATTCAAAGACACATAGTGAACATGTTCAGGGTGAGGGGAGTGAACATATTCAAAGACACATAGTGAACATGTTCAGGGTGAGGGGAGTGAACATATTCAAAGACACATAGTGAACATGTTCAGGGTGAGGGGAGTGAACATATTCAAAGACACATAGTGAACATGTTCAGGGTGAGGGGAGTGAACATATTCAAAGACACAGAGTGAACATGTTCAGGGTGAGGGGAGTGAACATATTAAAAAAAGCAACACAATTTAGGGTGAGGAAGTTAACATGTTCAGGTTGGGGAGTGAAAATGTTCAGGGTGGGGAGTGAAAATGTTCAGGTTGGGGGAGTGAACATGTTCAAGGTGGAGGAATAGTACACCCACAAGAGTATACTCTCTACGGCTCGACGTCTAAACACACAAGTTTACAAGTTGAGTTTACATTGACTCTGGAACATCTTCAAGACAAAGTATTCCTTAATGATTAAACTGTTACGGAAGCCTTAACAACCTGACCCTCCATCACTCTCCATCAGAGTAATCCCCCTACCTCCCTCCCTCCCTCCCTCCCTCAACCATGCATTTGTTCAATTCCCACCTTGCCTCTCTTCTCTCTCTACGCTACACTTTTACCATTTTCTTAACCAATTATTCTTTCCTCCCTCTCTTCCATCTTCTCCCTTTTGGGTCCACTCTCTTTCCCTTCTTTAATTCGGGTAAAACCCTTTTTTCCTCCCTTAGTTTGGGCTCCACCCATTCCTTCTTCCTTCCCTTTGTTCAACCACCACCCTTTCCCTTCTTCCCTCCCTTGGTTATTGCCCAACCCCTTCCCTTTTCCCCTTAGTTCGGCCTCCGCCTCTCCCTTCCACCTGGACCATAATGGCGTCCAGGGGGCGTGGGAAAGAATGTTCCCCTCACAATAACATGACCGACGACATCTGGCAATGCGTTCATCACCCGATTCCTCCGCCAGAGTTTCGCCTCTTGTTCCATGTAAACACCAGGACTCCTCAAGCTGGGCGGAACACACGCTATTTGTTCATGTTCAGGGCCCCTTCGTCATGTACATTTTATGTGTATTTCACGGCGCTTGTACCAGTTTTGTTGCTTGTAAAGCTTCTGTCAGAAAAGGAAATTCAGATAGATTTTTCCCTGTATCTATGTGGAGAGTTTGGGAGTCCCAAATGCCAAATTTTCCCAGTAATTTTAACTAACATGACGGTAGAGAATGGTAGTTGTCAACAGTTATTTTAGGTAGTTATCATTTCAATTGTTTCTGAATTTGCTGACTGAGTTGGTAACCGGTTAATGTCTATTGTAAGACGTTAAGCGGTTGCCGAATCGCTCTCGACTTAACCAAATCGAATGTCCCTAGACATATCCGTATGTCCTGGACATGATTAGACACTTGCAATCTAGTTTGCTTCCTTGAGCACCTCTGTACAAACTCTCTCACTCACACTCACTCACACACACACACACACACACACACACACACACACACACACACACACACACACACACACACACACACACACACACACACACACTCTCTCTCTCTCTCTCTCTCTCTCTCTCTCTCTCTCTCTCTCTCTCTCTCTCTCTCTCTCTCTCTCTCTCTCTCTCTCTCTCTCTCTCTCTCTCTCTCTCTCCCTCCCTCCCTCTCTCACCCAACCACCACAAAAGCCCACACTGGTCCCCAGGACAATGTCCGTCAACGAACCAAGGAAAGACGTGAAATAACAGTGTGTATCAACGACAAAAGCGACAAAGCCGCAGCAGATTAAATCTTCTTTACAGAGACAAGCAGAAGGCCCAAAGTGCGTATACATATACATAGCAAAATCAAACATAGCCTCAGGGAACAAAGGGCTGGGAGTCCCGGAGGCCTGGGGGCTTCGCTTAAAGCAGACTGTGATATATTTTCTTCCCTGGTCGAGGAATAACAGGGCGCCTTGATGGGGCTGGAGCCGCTTACACGAGGACCTCTGGACATCAAAGTTCCAGCGCCCCGGTCCACGGAACTCAATTTTCTTGGGTCTGAAGGAAGTGAGGAAAGGAGTTGGAGGATTGAGGGCACTGGACCACGAGGTTGAGAGCTGAGGGGACTGGACCACCAAGGAATTGGTGGTCTGAGGGGAAGATACCAAGACCTATGGACCCAGGTTTCACTCTGCCCGGCGTCGCTATATCCGAAGATATCTTCGGATATCTTGTATTTTAGGCCGACGTACCAGACTTTGTCAAAAACTGCTAGGAGCCGGTCGGCCGAGCGGACAGCACGCTGGACTTGTGATCCTGTGGTCCTGGGTTCGATCCCAGGCGCCAGCGATAAACAATGGGCAGAGTTTCTTTCACCCTATGCCCTGTTACCTAGCAGTAAAATAGGTACCTGGGTGTTAGTCAGCTGTCACGGGCTGCTTCCTGGGGGTGGAGGCCTGGTCGAGGACCGGGCCGCGGGAATACTAAAAAAAAGCCCCGAAATCATCTCAAGATAACCTCAAGATAACTGTCGATATATCCTTGAGCGCTGTAGATTGTTATAGAGAGAGAGATAACGTCTTTTTTATGGAACTTTCAAAAGTGATTACACACACACACAAAATCCTGACTCCTCCTCTTCCTTCTCTGTTTATCTCCTCACTTTCTCTACCCTCATTTTACCTCCCCATCACTTTCCCTTGTCTCTCACTTCCACTCTTCTCCCCATAACCTCATTCCCCTCCCTCCCCTTCCCCCACGCCGGATTTATAAACAACTTTCACCAATAAACTTTTTTAATAAAGTATTCACTTAGTAATTTTTTCCCCCGTACTTCTTTTATTTTTATTATTTTTTTTTTTTTTTGGTGCGTGATTCACTCGTATTTTCCTGTTACGCTGGAAACGCTTCCTGTTATCAGAGTCCTGTTACTAGGCTCCTGTTACCAGGCTCCTGTTACCAGGCTCCTGTTACCAGGCTCCTGTTACCAGAGTCCTGTTACCAGGTCGTCTTACGAACGTGCCCTCGTCTGCTCGCTCGTGGTTTGTACCTTGTTTCTGGCAGGATCTAAATCCTTCCTGTGTGTAAGGCGTTTCCTCACACACACACACACACACACACACACACACACACACACACACACACACACACACACACACACACACACACACACACACACCGCGCGTGTAAACAACATCGCTTTCAAGCCAAAAACTTGTGATACGTTCAGACCTTAAAGAACGTCGAATGATTTCAGTTCTTCAGGTCCGAAATTGGGACTAAAAACGTATGGAATTGAGGCCTAAACGGCTTGGAATTGGTGCTAAACCATCTTGTTATCTGCCCCTGCGCCTTCTTACAGACGTTGATATCACACTGGAAGAGGTTCCTCGCTGTCTCCTCCTTCATCACTACCGTCAAGAAACCTCAGCTTCATCCTCCTATGTATATCTGTTTAGCAACATTATGTATTATTTAATCTTCTCGTTTATTATGCAGCCCATACCCATCCTGTGGGCGGTGGTGGGCCCCATACAAAACCTGTGGGCGGTGGTGGACCCCATACCCATCCTGTGGGCGGTGGTGGACTCCATACCCATCCTGTGGGCGGTGGTGGGCCCCATACAAAACCTGTGGGCGGTGGTGGACCCCATACCCATCCTGTGGGCGGTGGTGGACCCCATACCCATCCTGTGGGCGGTGGTGGACCCCATACCCATCCTGTGGGCGGTGGTGGACCCCATACCCATCCTGTGGGCGGTGGTGGACCCCATACCCATCCTATGGGCGGTGGTGGACTCCATACCCATCCTGTGGGCGGTGGTTGACCCCATACCCATCCTGTGGGCGGTGGTGGACCCCATACCCATCCTGTGGGCGGTGGTGGACCCCATACCCATCCTGTGGGCGGTGGTGGACCTCATACCCATCCTGTGGGCGGTGGTGGACCCCATACCCATCCAGTGGTTGGTGATGGACCTCATACCCATCTTGTGGGCGGTGGTGGACCCCATACCCATCCTGTGGGCGGTGGTGAGTAAGGTTACAGAGGCACATAATGGTTTCAGGAACTGAACCCGACAATTCGATCAACTAAGTGACAACCTTGTGAAGCAAGTTACACAATTTTTTGTAATGTACCCACACTTGTATTTCCGGTTCAAATTCGCATTGTGTAAGGCCTTCCATCCCGCCAAGCTTTCCTCCCTCAAGCGTGCCACGTCAAGCAACCTTACCCTTCAAAACGTTAATTAAGCATTTTAAGTGCTGCCGAACCTTACCCCTTCAAGCCTTCCCCTATCCAACGTATCACTCAAACAAGCCTTTACCCCATCAAGCAGACCCCCCCCCTCAAAGCTAGCCTTCCCCCCCTCAAAGCTGTCGCCACACCAAGCCTTATCCGTCAAGATCCCTACCCCACCAAGACAGACGCCATTGCCCAAGCTGTCAAGCAATCATACAGTCACTCTGGCTTGACCGCCGTCAACCCCCCCCCCCTCCCCCACAACCCCTCACCCCCGCAACCTCAAAGGGTTGTATATGTATATATATATATATATAATTTATTTTCATATACATTACCATTGTTCACTTCCCACTTTCTATGGTAAGCTGTATATATTTGAATATGTATATTAATATACGTGTTTAATCACATTGAATATATCGGATATGTTAGCATATAGGAATGTTGAAAGAGAATATCAGAGTATATCCAATAGTTGGGTAGTAACGGGCAATTTGTATACTGCGCCATACACGAACCACCAATGGTAGTTAGTGTATTTCCTGTCCTGGTTACTGTATTCCTGCGGGAGGGGTTGTTGTATGTTGGTGTATGAAGGGCTGATGTTGTGCTAGGCTAGTGCACACGGACACAGCTGGGGACACAGGGACACAGCTGGGTACACAGGGACACAGCTGGGGACACATGGACACAGCTGGGGACACAGGGACACAGGGACACAGCTGGGTACACAGGGACACAGCTGGGGACACATGGACACAGCTGGGTACACAGGGACACAGCTGGGGACATACGGACACAGCTGGGGACACAGGGACACAGCTGGGGACACAGGGACACAGCTGGGGGACACAGGGATACAGCTGGGGACTCACGGACACAGCTAGGGACACAGGGACACAGCTGGGGACACAGGGACACAGCTGGGGACACAGGGACACTGGGACACAGCTGGGTACACAGGGACACAGCTGGGGACACATGGACACAGCTGGGGGACACAGGGATACAGCTGGGGACTCACGGACACAGCTAGGGACACAGGGACACAGCTGGGGACACAGGGACACAGCTGGGGACACAGGAACACAACTATGGACACAGGGACACAGCTGGGGACACAGGGACACAGGAACACAACTATGGACACAGGGACACAGCTGGGGACACAGGAACACAGCTGGGGACACAGGGACACAACTAGGGACACAGGGACACAACTAGGGACACAGGGACACAACTATGGACACAGGGACACAGCAGGGTGACCTTACTCTTATATATGTAGTGGAAAATGTACTCGGTGAGGTGTGAAGAGTAACCTGGTGTGTGTGGCGAGTGGTGGATGATACGTTCCCTTCTCCCCCTCCCCTCCTCCTACTGTGGTGTTGTGTGGTGTTGTGTTGTGGTGTTGTGTTGTATGGTGTTGTGTGGTGTTGTGTGGTGTTGTGGTGTGGTGTTGTGTTGTGTTGCATGGTGTTGTGTTGTGGTGTGGTGTTGTGTTGTGGTGTTGTGTTGTGGTGTTGTGTTGTGTTGTGTTGTGGTGTTGTGTTGTGGTGTTGTGTTGTGGTGTTGTGTTGTGTTGTGGTGTGGTGTTGTGTTGTGGTGTTGTGTTGCATGGTGTTGTGTTGTGGTGTGGTGTTGTGTTGTGGTGTTGTGGTGTGGTGTTGTGTTGTGTTGCATGGTGTTGTGTTGTGGTGTTGTGTTGTGGTGTTGTGTTGTGTTGTGGTGTTGTGTTGTGTTGTGTTGTGTTGTGGTGTTGTGTTGTGTTGTGGTGTTGTGTTGTGGTGTTGTGTTGTGGTGTTGTGTTGTGTTGTTGTGTTGTGGTGTTGTGTTGTGGTGTTGTGTTGTGGTGTTGTGTTGTGTTGTTGTGTTGTGTTGTGTTGTTGTGTTGTGGTGTTGTGTTGTGGTGTTGTGTTGTGGTGTTGTGTTGTGTTGTGTTGTGGTGTGGTGTTGTGTTGTGGTGTTGTGGTGTGGTGTTGTGTTGTGTTGCATGGTGTTGTGTTGTGTTGTTGTGTTGTGTTGTGGTGTTGTGTTGTGTTGTGGTGTTGTGTTGTGTTGTGGTGTTGTGGTGTGTTGTGGTGTTGTGTTGTGTTGTGGTGTTGTGTTGTGGTGTTGTGTTGTGTTGTGGTGTTGTGGTGTTGTGTTGTGTTGTGTTGTTGTCTTGTGGTGTTGTCTTGTGGTGTTGTGTTGTGTTGTGTTGTGGTGTTGTGTTGTGGTGTTGTGTTGTGTTGTGGTGTTGTGGTGTTGTGTTGTTGTCTTGTGGTGTTGTCTTGTGGTGTTGTCTTGTGGTGTTGTGTTGTGGTGTGGTGTTGTGTTGTGGTGTTGTGGTGTGTTGTTGTGTTGTGTTGTTGTGTTGTGTTGTGGTGTTGTGTTGTGGTGTTGTGTTGTGGTGTTGTGTTGGGTTGTGGTGTTGTGTTGTTGTCTTGTGGTGTTGTCTTGTGGTGTTGTCTTGTGGTGTTGTGTTGTGGTGTTGTGTTGTGGTGTTGTGTTGTGGTGTTGTGTTGTGTTGTGGTGTTGTGTTGTGTTGTGGTGTTGTGTTGTGTTGTGGTGTTGTGTTGTGTTGTGGTGTTGTGTTGTGTTGTGGTGTTGTGTTGTGTTGTGGTGTTGTGTTGTGTTGTGTTGTGTTGTGTTGTGTTGTGTTGTGGTGTTGTGTTGTGGTGTTGTGTTGTGGTGTTGTGTTGTGTTGTGGTGTTGTGTTGTGTTGTGGTGTTGTGTTGTTGTCTTGTGGTGTTGTCTTGTGGTGTTGTCTTGTGGTGTTGTGTTGTGGTGTTGTGTTGTGTTGTGGTGTTGTGTTGTGGTGTTGTGTTGTGTTGTGTTGTGGTGTTGTGTTGTGTTGTGGTGTTGTGTTGTGTTGTGGTGTTGTGTTGTGTTGTGGTGTTGTGTTGTGTTGTGTTGTGGTGTTGTGTTGTGGTGTTGTGTTGTGTTGTGGTGTTGTGTTGTGGTGTTGTGTTGTGTTGTGGTGTTGTGTTGTGGTGTTGTGTTGTGTTGTGGTGTTGTGTTGTGTTGTGGTGTTGTGTTGTGTTGTGGTGTTGTGTTGTGTTGTGGTGTTGTGTTGTGTTGTGGTGTTGTGTTGTGTTGTGTTGTGGTGTTGTGTTGTGGTGTTGTGTTGTGTTGTGGTGTTGTGTTGTGGTGTTGTGTTGTGTTGTGGTGTTGTGTTGTGGTGTGGTGTTGTCTTGTGGTGTTGTGTTGTGGTGTTGTGTTGTGTTGTTGTGTTGTGTTGTGGTGTTGTGTTGTGTTGTGGTGTTGTGTTGTGTTGTGGTGTTGTGTTGTGGTGTTGTGTTGTGTTGTGGTGTTGTGTTGTGTTGTTGTGTTGTGTTGTGGTGTTGTGTTGTGGTGTTGTGTTGTGTTGTGTTGTTGTGTTGTGTTGTGTTGTGTTGTGGTGTTGTGTTGTGTTGTGTTGTGGTGTTGTGTTGTGGTGTTGTGTTGTGTTGTTGTCTTGTGGTGTTGTGTTGTGTTGTGTTGTGTTGTGTTGTGTTGTGTTGTGGTGTTGTGGTGTTGTGTTGTGTTGTGGTGTTGTGTTGTGTTGTTGTGTTGTGTTGTGGTGTTGTGTTGTTGTCTTGTGGTGTTGTCTTGTGGTGTTGTGGTGTTGTGTTGTGTTGTGTTGTGTTGTGGTGTTGTGTTGTGGTGTTGTGTTGTGTTGTGTTGTGGTGTTGTGTTGTGGTGTTGTGTTGTGGTGTTGTGTTGTGTTGTGGTGTTGTGTTGTGTTGTTGTGTTGTGGTGTTGTGGTGTTGTGTTGTGTTGTGGTGTTGTGTTGTGGTGTTGTGTTGTGTTGTGTTGTGTTGTGTTGTGTTGTGGTGTTGTGTTGTGGTGTTGTGTTGTGTTGTGTTGTTGTGTTGTGGTGTTGTGGTGTTGTGGTGTTGTGGTGTTGTGTTGTGTTGTTGTGTTGTGGTGTTGTGGTGTTGTGTTGTGTTGTTGTGTTGTGGTGTTGTGTTGTTGTGTTGTGTTGTGGTGTTGTGTTGTGGTGTTGTGTTGTGGTGTTGTGTTGTGGTGTTGTGTTGTGTTGTTGTGTTGTGGTGTTGTGTTGTGTTGTGGTGTTGTGTTGTGTTGTGGTGTTGTGTTGTGTTGTGTTGTGGTGTTGTGTTGTGTTGTGTTGTGTTGTGTTGTGTTGTGGTGTTGTGTTGTGTTGTGTTGTGTTGTGTTGTGTTGTGTTGTGTTGTGTTGTGGTGTTGTGTTGTGTTGTGTTGTGTTGTGTTGTGTTGTTGTGTTGTGTTGTGTTGTGGTGTTGTGTTGTGTTGTGTTGTGTTGTGTTGTGTTGTGGTGTTGTGTTGTGTTGTTGTGTTGTGGTGTTGTGTTGTGTTGTGTTGTTGTGTTGTGTTGTGGTGTTGTGTTGTGGTGTTGTGTTGTGTTGTGTTGTGTTGTGTTGTGGTGTTGTGTTGTGTTGTGTTGTGGTGTTGTGTTGTGTTGTGTTGTGTTGTGTTGTGTTGTGGTGTTGTGTTGTGTTGTTGTGTTGTGGTGTTGTGTTGTGTTGTGTTGTTGTGTTGTGTTGTGGTGTTGTGTTGTGTTGTGTTGTGGTGTTGTGTTGTGTTGTGTTGTGTTGTGTTGTGTTGTGGTGTTGTGTTGTGGTGTTGTGTTGTGTTGTGTTGTTGTGTTGTGGTGTTGTGGTGTTGTGTTGTGTTGTTGTGTTGTGGTGTTGTGGTGTTGTGTTGTGGTGTTGTGTTGTGTTGTGGTGTTGTGTTGTGGTGTTGTGTTGTGGTGTTGTGTTGTGTTGTGTTGTGTTGTGGTGTTGTGTTGTGTTGTGTTGTGGTGTTGTGTTGTGGTGTTGTGTTGTGTTGTGGTGTTGTGTTGTGGTGTTGTGTTGTGTTGTTGTGTTGTGGTGTTGTGGTGTTGTGTTGTGTTGTGTTGTTGTGTTGTGGTGTTGTGGTGTTGTGTTGTGGTGTTGTGTTGTGTTGTGGTGTTGTGTTGTGGTGTTGTGTTGTGGTGTTGTGTTGTGTTGTGTTGTGTTGTGGTGTTGTGTTGTGTTGTGTTGTGGTGTTGTGTTGTGGTGTTGTGTTGTGTTGTGGTGTTGTGTTGTGGTGTTGTGTTGTGTTGTGGTGTTGTGTTGTGTTGTTGTGTTGTGTTGTGGTGTTGTGTTGTGGTGTTGTGTTGTGTTGTTGTGTTGTGTTGTGGTGTTGTGTTGTGTTGTGGTGTTGTGTTGTGTTGTGGTGTTGTGTTGTGTTGTGGTGTTGTGTTGTGGTGTTGTGTTGTGTTGTGTTGTGGTGTTGTGTTGTGGTGTTGTGTTGTGTTGTGTTGTGGTGTTGTGTTGTGGTGTTGTGTTGTGGTGTTGTGTTGTGTTGTTGTGTTGTGTTGTGGTGTTGTGTTGTGTTGTGGTGTTGTGTTGTGTTGTGGTGTTGTGTTGTGTTGTGGTGTTGTGTTGTGGTGTTGTGTTGTGTTGTGTTGTGGTGTTGTGTTGTGGTGTTGTGTTGTGTTGTGGTGTTGTGTTGTGTTGTGTTGTGGTGTTGTGTTGTGTTGTGTTGTGGTGTTGTGTTGTGGTGTTGTGTTGTGGTGTTGTCTTGTGGTGTTGTGTTGTGGTGTTGTGTTGTGGTGTTGTGTTGTGGTGTTGTGTTGTGGTGTTGTGTTGTGTTGTTGTGTTGTGGTGTTGTGTTGTGGTGTTGTGTTGTGGTGTTGTGTTGTGGTGTTGTGTTGTGGTGTTGTGTTGTGTTGTGGTGTTGTGTTGTGGTGTTGTGTTGTGTTGTGGTGTTGTGTTGTGGTGTTGTGTTGTGGTGTTGTGTTGTGTTGTGGTGTTGTGTTGTGTTGTGGTGTTGTGTTGTGTTGTGGTGTTGTGTTGTGGTGTTGTGTTGTGGTGTTGTGTTGTGTTGTGGTGTTGTGTTGTGGTGTTGTGTTGTGTTGTGGTGTTGTCTTGTGGTGTTGTGTTGTGGTGTTGTGTTGTGTTGTGGTGTTGTGTTGTGGTGTTGTGTTGTGTTGTTGTGTTGTGGTGTTGTGTTGTGGTGTTGTGTTGTGGTGTTGTGTTGTGGTGTTGTGTTGTGTTGTTGTGTTGTGGTGTTGTGTTGTGGTGTTGTGTTGTGGTGTTGTGTTGTGGTGTTGTGTTGTGTTGTGGTGTTGTGTTGTGTTGTGGTGTTGTCTTGTGGTGTTGTCTTGTGGTGTTGTGTTGTGGTGTTGTGTTGTGGTGTTGTGTTGTGGTGTTGTGTTGTGTTGTGGTGTTGTGTTGTGGTGTTGTCTTGTGGTGTTGTGGTGTTGTGTTGTGGTGTGGTGTTGTGTTGTGGTGTTGTGTTGTGGTGTGGTGTTGTCTTGTGGTGTTGTCTTGTGGTGTGGTGTTGTGTTGTGGTGTTGTGTTGTGGTGTTGTCTTGTGGTGTTGTGGTGTTGTGTTGTGGTGTGGTGTTGTGTTGTGGTGTTGTGTTGTGTTGTGGTGTTGTGTTGTGGTGTTGTCTTGTGGTGTTGTGTTGTGGTGTTGTGGTGTGGTGTTGTGTTGTGGTGTTGTGTTGTGTTGTGGTGTTGTGTTGTGGTGTTGTCTTGTGGTGTTGTGTTGTGGTGTTGTGGTGTTGTGGTGTTGTGTTGTGGTGTGGTGTTGTGTTGTGGTGTTGTGTTGTGTTGTGGTGTTGTGTTGTGGTGTTGTCTTGTGGTGTTGTCTTGTGGTGTTGTGGTGTGGTGTTGTGTTGTGGTGTTGTGTTGTGTTGTGGTGTTGTGTTGTGGTGTTGTCTTGTGGTGTTGTGTTGTGGTGTGGTGTTGTGTTGCATGGTGTTGTGTGGTGTTGTGTGGTGTTACTGTACACCACACCACCGGGTAGTTAATGCTGATAAACATAGGCTGCAAAACAGGAGTTAGCGTGTGAGTGCATGTGGGACACTTGGGGAAAATGCGTTGGCGGGATTGTTGTTGTTGTTGTTGTTAAAGATTCCCTACCTGGAACAAAGCTCCAAGTAGCACGGGCTATGGTGATCCCGTAGTGTAGAGCGAGCGAGGGGGGGGGGGCAAGACGGCCTGGATAAGAAAGGGAACTTTTTCTGACAGCGGTCTTGTCCGAGGCAGAAATTTTGGACGACTTGTGGGTTAAATTAGCATGACTTAATCTCCAACTTATTCGTCGACTCAGCCTGCCATCCCTCACTTTAGTGTCTCCCCCCCCCTCCCCCCCTTCCTGAGAGGGGGAGGGGGGGAGGGAGAGTCAAGAGAGGGGGGAGAGGGAGAGTTAGAGAGAGAGTGAACGACATCAATTCTCAGCCACTGTCCCCAGGTTTAGAATCTCGGCCAGTGCGGAGACAAATGAACAAGGGGTTACCGTTCACCTCATGCCTCTGTTCACCCAGTAGTACATAAGGACCTGAGAGTAAGTTTCAGGTGGTTGTATCCTGGAGATGGTCAGTAGTTGGCCTTGTAGTTATACACACATATAGCTATACAGAGCTGTAGTTAATAACAGAGTTAATAACACAATTATATCTATTAAATCTAGACAAGTTTACAATAATACACATTCCTGTATGTTATCTTTACACATTCCTGTATGTTATCTTTACACATTCCTGTATGTTATCTTGACTCCGGGAGCCAAGCAGTTTAAGACTCATGTGAACACTCTTGACATGATCTTGGCACTATATTTAGTAAATATGTGGAGATTATGTAGTTGTAGCGTTGCTGGATTTATGCTACACATGTCCCTTTGTCCATGTGGCCTGTCTACATACATATGATGATTCATATGTATCTGTGTGGTGGAGTTTTACATGTAGGGCACCTGGGAGTAAAGTGATTGGCAGGTTGTGTTCCAGGGAGGACACTAGTAGGGTGACCTCTCACCAGCAGGTGTAAATTGCTCATCATTTGCATAAATTGCTCATCGCATTAAATTGTTCATCATTTGTATATATAAACAAGTAGTTTGGCGGCTGGATAACCAAGCATTTGGACTTGGTGAGGATGGTGAGGATGGTGAGGATGGTGAGGATGGGCTGATTTAATTACCGGGGTAGTTACGAAATGGCTGGGTATGAAACCTGGTTTTGTAGAGTAATCCCAAACGTTGTCCGCTCGGCTGCAAGGACCTGTAGATCTGTATGTGCGCACGAACGTGTGTATGTGTGCGTGTGCGCGTGTGTGTGTGTGTGTGTGTGTGCGTGCGTGGGTGTGTGTGTACTCACCTATTTGTGCTTGCGGGGGTTGAGCTTTGGCTCTTTGGTCTCCACATTTCGCGTGTGTGTGTGTGTGTGTGTGTGTGTGTGTGTGTGTGTGTGTGTGTGCGTGTGCGTGCGTGTGCGTGCGTGTGTGCGTGTGCGTACATACGCGAGCGTGTGTGACAAAAATATATAGTAGATATAATCAGGAAAAATAGGTCGAAAATCAATACATTAGACAACCAACGGATAGAAAGACAGGGTCCAAGAGCTAACAGCTGAATCCTGCAGTCGGCCGCGCATCTTATAAGAAGAGTGACGGAGAAGACCGGAGCTGTAGGTAAGTAAGCTCACATGTACAACATCTCACTCTCCCTGGCTGGCGTACTGCTCCTAATTTCTCGCAGTAAACTGGACCATTTCATGCAGCCATTTAGTCCAAACTTGACCCCCTAAACACTCCCTGCCGCCCGTAATATTTTTCCCTCCATAAAGACTGTGTAAAGTGGCTTGGTGTCTAAACTTGAAGTTTATGACCCAACTGCAAGTGTTGGGAACGCCAGCATCCCTCACCCCTGTCTTGCCTCCGCCGTAAACGTCTCTAATGATGCTCTTGCATCTCCTGGCATCGCTTCCTGTAGCCTCTTTCCCCCTATCTTTAATCTCATTCTCTCTCTCTTTCTCTCTCTCTCACTCGCTGCTTCAAACACACTATCTTCATTTGTCTGTCCGTTTGCCCATCACTGTTTCCCTCTTACGTCTCTTCCTCATTCCCTCACTTCCCTCTTCCTCCCTCCCTCTCAGTCCCTCCCTCCCTCCCTCCCTCCCTCCCTCCCTCCCTCCCTCCCTCCCTCCCTCCCTCTCAGTCCCTCCCTCCCTCCCTCCCTCCCTCTCAGTCCCTCCCTCCCTCCCTCCCTCTCTCTGACTCATTATGTCATGAGGTAAATATTACCTCATTCTTCAGTCAGTCCTGATCGCTGGTCACATATACAAAGCTAGTCCAGTTTTGGTGGCCGAGTCAACAAGCGGCCGAGCATGCATGGTCAAGCTCCTGGACCCGCCTGACTGTTGTCTTCGTGTCCATATCTCCATGTGAGGCTGGGAAGAGGGGGAGATGCACTGGAAACGACGGTGGAACGGAGGCTGCGAGATGGAGAGACGAAGCATCCTTGACATATTCTCCTTACTTGGAATATATGTCAAGAATATACTCCGAAATATACTCCAGAGAGTATATATATACCGGAATTCATTAAAAAACGGTTTAATCAGGCCTGATTTTAGAAAAAATTTGGTATAATCAAACCCAATTATATTAAAATTTTAGGTTACTAAAACTTGGCTTTACCACAAGCTTGGTTTGGAAGACACAGGTCGCACTGATGGGAAGTCTACTCCAGTAAGCCGGATATAGACTTACAGGCTTGGGTTAAATCCTTGTAAATCAGCTTTTCGGTCCATCAGGCTCGAACCAGGGCTCTCTCTATTTACTCGGACAGCAATATCAATGTCTCTTTGCAATTTTAAGACGTTCGAATTCGAAACCCAAGATATTCGGAAGCGCAGGTCCAAGAGGTTCTAAAGATGCAGTTGATACGATGGAGAAAAACAGGTCGGGAGTCAGTATATATTAGACAGCCGACGGTTAGAAAGGCGGGGTCCAAGAGCTAAACAGATCTCTCATGCAGGCACAAATAGCAGACTAGTACCCACACTCACATCTCACTTGAAACAGTAACTGTAACAGGAGTAACTGTAATAGGAGTAACTGTAACAGGAGTAACTGTAGCAGGAGTAACTGTAACAGGAGTAACTGTAGCAGGAGTGACTGTAATAGGAGCAACTGTAGCAGGAGTAACTGTAATAGGAGTAACTGTAACAGGAGTAACTGTAACAGGAGTAACTGTAGCAGGAGTGACTGTAATAGGAGTAACTGTAACAGGAGTAACTGTAACAGGAGTAACTGTAACAGGAGTGACTGTAATAGGAGTAACTGCTGTTTATTCGTGTGTACGAAACGAGTTACATTATAATAATCAAGCCAATCACAGCAATAATAAGCGTAGTCAAGAAGGGAACTGAGAGGAGAGTCATGACGACTATGTAGCACTCTTAAGGGGTCAGGATAAGGATTTGGGATGGGACGAGGGAAGGAATAGTGCCCAATCACCTGGACGGTCGGGGATTGAACGCCGACCTGCATGAAGCGAGACCGTCGCTCTACCGTCCAGTCCAGTAAAAACGCGCATTTCAATGAAAGCAAACACACAAGCATGACACAGGGAACCCCAGCATGACACAGAGGTCCCGACTCATGACACAGGGGGCCCTAGACGACACAGAGGGCCCTAACCGACACAGGCAGCCCTACGCATGACACAGGGAGCCCGACGCATGACACAGAGGTCCCGACTCATGACACAGGGGGCCCTAGACAACACAGAGGGCCCTAACCGACACAGGCAGCCCTACGCATGACACAGGCAGCCCTACACATGACACAGAGGTCCCGACTCATGACACAGGGGGCCCTAGACGACACAGCGGGCCCCAAGCAACACAGCGGGCCCCAAGCAACACAGCGGGCCCCAAGCAACACAGCGGGCCCCAAGCAACAAAGAGGGCCCCAAGCATGACACAGCGGGCCCCAAGCAACACAGCGGGCCCCAAGCAACAAAGAGGGCCCCAAGCATGACACAGCGGGCCCCAAGCAACACAGCGGGCCCCAAGCATGACACAGGGAGCCCGACGCATGACACAGAGGGCCCCAAGCATGACACAGGGGGCCCTAGACGACACAGCGGGCCCCAAGCAACACAGCGGGCCCCAAGCACACTCACCACCAGGTTAATGAAGGTCCGCCAGGTGGTGATTGACTCTGATGCTCCCTGAAAGCTCAAAATAACATTCCAATTAGAGCTGCCTGTGGCGCCATGGGCGTTGCCTAGCGAAGCTAACTGCACCTTGCGACGTTTGTATACGGCTTTAGCCCCATTGTGCTATTGGAATAAAATGTATCTCTGATGCTATGTACCTTTTTGTGGGGAGTGGGTGGGGGGGGGGGGTGAACCCGATATTTGGTGCTGAATATAAAGTCCAGGTGTGTTACTGGCTAAGGCCAGGTGTGTTACTGGCTAAGGCCAGGTGTGTTACTGGCTAAGGCCAGGTGTGTTACTGGCTAAGGCCAGGTGTGTTATGGGTTAAGGCCACATGTGTTCCCCTGTATCTTATGAGGTACAGTCTAACGCACAGTCCTTTCAGGTGTGATGTAGTTGTTTTACCTGACAGGACTCGTTTACCTGACAGGACTCGTTTACCTGACAGGACTCGTTTACCTGACAGGACTCGTTTACCTGACAGGACTTTATATATATATATATATATATATATATATATATATATATATATATATATATATATATATATATATATATATATATATATATATATATATATATATATATATATATAACCTAAGGACGACTCCTGACCTAAGGACGACTCCTGACTTAAGGACGACTCCTGACCTAAGGACGACTCCTGACCTAAGGACGACTCCTGACCTAAGGACGACTCCTGACCTAAGGACGACTCCTGACCTAAGGACAACTCCTGACCTATGAACTTTTCCCACAAACGAATAAGATCCTTTCGTGTGAAGGGATTTATCCATCCTACAAACTCACCCAGAGAAAGTTGAATATTTGGAATCATGACAGAACTACTGTCACAAAAAGACCTAGGGCTTTATTGACAGGCATTTGGAGTTCTGTTCTGAATCACCGTTGCGTGAACCGCCTCTCTGAGGGTGCGTGTGCAGCCCCGATATCTGTTAATGTGGCACACGGGGTGTGATAATTCTATTTAACATCATGGTATAATTAGTGGATATTAGTTCTTTAAATTCTCCTTATCATCCTAATTCAAGTTTGATTTGGTAATCTGTCTAGTCCAGCCATTATCGTAATGCTTTGTGTAAGTTCTTACGAGTGAAGATTATAATTCTCAATCTGGAGCTTGCCTGTGTCTTACGTGTCTCTGTATACCCTTAAGGACATTAAGGTAACACCCCTTAATGTCGTTAATGGGGCTAGTGGGGAAGTCAGTAGGGAAGACGAGGGTCAAAGGTCAGAGTTCTGTTCTTCACTCCTGAAGAACAGAAAACTCTTAGTACATTTTGTTCTTCATTGCCCTCAACGCGTCCTTCTAAAACGTCGCATTTAGACGTATGTAGCATTTTACGTCGCATTTAGACGTATGTAGCATTTTACGTCGCATTTAGACGTATGTAGCATTTTACGTCGCATTTAGACGTATGTAGCATTTTACGTCGCATTTAGACGTATGTAGCATTTTACGTCGCATTTAGACGTACCTAAGGTCGAAAACTGTCGTACTAGAAAATGGAAGCGGCTGGCGAAAGTGACGTACTGTCCCGTTTTCTGTTTTGGGTCCTCTGGTAGGTTAGGATAAGGAGGCACTTTAATACGACAGTTTCTTGACGTTGGGACACCGTCTTGAGGTTATCTTGAGATGATTTCGGGGCTTTTTTTAGTGTCCCCGCGGCCCGGTCCTCGACCAGGCCTCCACCCCCAGGAAGCAGCCCGTGACAGCTGACTAACACCCAGGTACCTATTTTACTGCTAGGTAACAGGGGCATAGGGTGAAAGAAACTCTGCCCATTGTTTCTCGCCGGCGCCTGGGTTCGAACCCAGGACCACATGATCACAGGTCCAGCGTGCTGTCCGCTCGGCCGACCGGCTCCATCAACAATGGGCTTGAGACCCAGATCTTATTTACAATTGTTTTTACATACAAGGGTTTTTACATACAAGAGTTTTTACATACAAGAGTTTTTACATACAAGAGTTTTAAGATAAAAGTCTTCATAATATTGAGAGCGTGAGGAAGGAGGTGGTGGCGACACTGACGGAGTCGTCGGCCCGCATGAGGCAGGGGTTTACGACCCCTCACAATATATATTTGTGCAGTAAAGAGAGCTTTCAGACTCTCTCAGAAGCTTCTTCCTAGCTGCTCCTACCCAGGGAAGCCTCGAACCCCACTATCTCGAACCTCCTTGATCTCTCCTCAACCTTAAATGATTACATGCATAAAGGATCCTCTAGTGTGGAATATAGATGCCGGGAGCCCCCCTTAATATGACTGCCTCAATCTTTCGTACTGGCGATAAAAATAGTCACAAGAGGCGATATAACGGTGCTCATAGCTCTCGTGTGCGTGTGTGCGTGTGTGTGTGTGTGTGTGTGTGTGTGTGTGTGTGTGTGTGTGTGTGTGTGTGTGTGGGAGGGGGGGGGAAGATGTGCGCTGAGATGATGGCTTGGCTGCAATAATATTTACGGCCTTGGAAAAAGGTTTTCAAACTGCCGATTTGGAGGGCTTGTCTGCGCGGCGCGACAAGGCTGTTTATGCTCGGAAGGCGCTTGGTTGCTTGACGAGGAGGACCTCTCCGTTGGTATATATATATATATATATATATATATATATATATATATATATATATATATATATATATATATATATATATATATATATATATATATATATATATATATATTCGTACACACAGAATACATATTCCAGTGTCTGGTCTTATCTGGAGGTGGCGCCCGCTAGGCGGTGCTCCCTGCAATGTGAATTAGCTTATGATGGTGAGGTGGGGGCTGGTTTGGCGTCTGGCCAGCTGTCACCCACTGGCACCTAGCAGTGTCACCCACTGGCACCTAGCAGTGTCACCCACTGGCACCTAGCAGTGTCACCCACTGGCACCTAGCAGTGTCACCCACTGGCACCTAGCAGTGTCACCCACTGGCACCTAGCAGTGTCTCCCACTGGCACCTAGCAGTGTCACCCACTGGCACCTAGCAGTGTCACCCACTGGCACCTAGCAGTGTCACCCCACTGGCACCTAGCAGTGTCACCCACTGGCACCTAGCAGTGTCACCCCACTGGCACCTAGCAGTGTCTCCCACTGGCACCTAGCAGTGTCACCCACTGGCACCTAGCAGTGTCTCCCACTGGCACCTAGCAGTGTCTCCCACTGGCACCTAGCAGTGTCACCCCACTGGCACCTAGCAATGTCACCCACTGGCACCTAGCAATGTCACCCACTGGCACCTAGCAATGTCACCCACTGGCACCTAGCAGCGTCACCCCACTGGCACCTAGCAGTGTCACCCCACTGGCACCTAGCAGTGTCACCCCACTGGCACCTAGCAGTGTCACCCCACTGGCACCTAGCAATGTCACCCACTGGCACCTAGCAATGTCACCCACTGGCACCTAGCAGTGTCACCCCACTGGCACCTAGCAGTGTCACCCCACTGGCACCTAGCAGTGTCACCCCACTGGCACCTAGCAATGTCACCCACTGGCACCTAGCAGTGTCTCCCACTGGCACCTAGCAGTGTCACCCACTGGCACCTAGCAGCGTCACCCCACTGGCACCTAGCAGTGTCACCCCACTGGCACCTAGCAGTGTCACCCCACTGGCACCTAGCAGTGTCACCCCACTGGCACCTAGCAGTGTCACCCCACTGGCACCTAGCAGTGTCACCCCACTGGCACCTAGCAGTGTCACCCCACTGGCACCTAGCAGTGTCTCCCACTGGCACCTAGCAGTGTCACCCCACTGGCACCTAGCAGTGTCACCCACTGGCACCTAGCAGTGTCTCCCACTGGCACCTAGCAGTGTCACCCCACTGGCACCTAGCAGTGTCTCCCACTGGCACCTAGCAGTGTCACCCACTGGCACCTAGCAGTGTCTCCCACTGGCACCTAGCAGTGTCACCCCACTGGCACCTAGCAGTGTCACCCACTGGCACCTAGCAGTGTCACCCCACTGGCACCTAGCAGTGTCACCCACTGGCACCTAGCAGTGTCACCCCACTGGCACCTAGCAGTGTCACCCACCAGCACCTAACTGGTGGATGTAAGATTACTTACATCCACCACCCACTAACCACCCACAACCGATCAACCACCATCACCCACACCCATCACCAATATAACACCATAATTAAAGTCAATGTGAGAGTGCTATATTGCACAAGAATATAACATTTTTTTTAATAAAAATCACATTCATCATCAACTGCGCCAGATGACGCAGTCACAGATGAAAATTGGTGCATAAAATGTATTTTTTCCTTATAACCCTGAAAGTCAAATCTTGATATAAAATTGTTGTTGTTTTCAGAGGTCAATATGCTATTTATTCTCTTACTCAGGGGTGAAGAAAATGTTCTAGTACCAAGGCCTGCCAGTATATAAGTATAATATTGGATTCCGTTATTTATACCACCTTATATTATACGGTGGTACTGATTTTGACAACCCGTTCTCGCACTTTCGTATAGTCAATATTGACTTATTAAATAAGTGCATATGTGACATACTAATTTATTGTGAATATTTTAGTTTACCTTGAAAAGGTTCATAGAAAACACCGACCTTACCTAATCTTCTTAGTATGTTAAGATAAGCATCTTATTGCTTCGTAATTATAATTATTACTTAACCTATTATAGGTATAGGTTAAGTAATAATTGTAATTACGAAGCAATAAGATGCTTATCTTAATATACTAAGAAGGTTAGGTAAGGTCGGTGTTTTCTATGAAGCTTTTCAATTATTACTTAATAAGAAAACGGAAATATTCACAATAAATTAGTATGTCACATATGCACTTATTTAATAAGTCAATATTGACAAAAAGAAAGTACGAGAACGGGTTGGATTTTGAGAATGGGGGGACAAATCACTTCAATCCACCCATCTATCCACCACAATTTGCTGAGCGTCAAATTGTATGAAAAATTGAAAAGAAAAAAAATGGTATCACAAAATATTCTAAAAATCGTTACTTCAAATATATTTTCCTGTGATAACGTTCCATGTATTCATTTGCCACATAAATATATATGTATACATTTGTATACATAAATACGTATATATGTGTCACATGAGCAACCAATGCTCTGAAGTTATGTTAAACACCGACTCACTCAGTCTTTTAAAAAGTCAGTATTTGACTTAGACAACAGACAACCGACAGACGGGAAGATTGCTACACGTGGAATAATAACAGACGTGTTCGTTTCTGAAATGTATATTATTATTTACATATTGTGTTTATGTATAGCTAGGCCGAGGTAATGTATTTTGTATTAATGTATAACTAGGCCAAGGTAAGGCAAGGGAGAGCTGCAGAAGGCACAAGGAAGACTAATTCAAGGCATGGTCGGCCAAATGGATAATGGACTTCACACAAATAAGTGCAATATCATGAGGATATAAAAAGCCGTAAGCAGGCTTGAAGAACGACAGATCCTGGAGGCAAGAACTTAGCAATGTCAGAGAAAAAGACTATATATAATCTTCTATATATATACTTCTATATACTATTATATATACTTCTTGGGACCAGACATGTCGCCAAATCTCTCATCGGAGAAAACTATTAACATAAAACGACAACATATGTTAGATGCTGAATATCAGGAGTGTCTGTAACGACATAAAGATGCTTTTATAGCAGCATATTACACCTACTAAAACTACAACTACTGCTATCTTTACTACTACGACGACTGCTGCTACTGCTGCTGTTGCTGCTGCTGCTGCTTCAAGGACGAAGTATTAAATATTTTTCACCGGCGGGGCGTTCGGGTCGCAAAGAACGCTAGATTTTAATACCAGACGCAGCCTTCCGCCTCAAGACAAAGCAATTGTAAATTAAAGTCAGCCAGGAATCTACAGCGTCTGAGAAAGGCATGGCGACTCTCTCAGCTCCGAGAGAAAGTCGAGTTTCTCAGCTTGAAGAGAATGTCGACTTTCAACTGGGGGTAAAATGTGAAATTCACCCCAGATCAAAGGGAATGTGGGGTGGGGGGGGGTTCTCAACTGGCTAGGAATGTGAACGACCACATGAATGAATGTGTTCATGAGTGAATAGATGCTTCATAACTGGGAATGAATGTGCAGGCCGCTACTCAGGAAGCAATATGAGATTCCAGTTGAGTACAAACGGTGACTTCCTCAGCTTGGGAAGACTTATAACCTCTTTACTCAGAAAGAAATGCGGACGTCTCAAGCTGGAAACTAATTTTGGATGTCGCGATGTCCTCACGAGAGGAGATTTCTAATTGTATGTTCATTCGTACACATATTTATACGTTTATGGACTTATAGATGCACTCACACACACACACACACACACACACACACACACACACACACACACACACACACACACATATAGCCTATACGTACTCATGCACACTCTTAAGAAAACGCACGCTAATGAGATCGACATAACTACTCAAGCTAAGGAGCAACCCAGTTTCTTCCCACACAAGCAGGTATGGAAGATATGGAAATTATCAAGAGAAACCTTTAAACCAGTATGCCTTTACTGCACATAGAAAGGATATGAGAGGAAGTGCTGGGATATGAGGACAAGGAAAAAAGCTGGGATATGAGGACAAGGACAAAACTGGGATATGAGGGCAGGATAAAAGCTGGAATATGATACACACACAAAAAAAGTTTCGAACCACTGTTATTCATTATGTAGAGGGCAGGAGAAAAGCTGAGTCCGCATATCGAGTTGTGGTTTCGATCTGATATTCAACAAACTCAAAGAACATTCCCTAACCTGCTGTATCGGAGCATTTAAGGAACATACAGCAGGTTAGAAACATTCCCTAACCTGCTGTATCGGAGCATTTAAGGAACATACAGCAGGGTAAAACATTCCCTAACCTGCTGTATCGGAGCATTTAAGGAATATACAGCAGGTTAGAAACATTCCCTAACCTGCTGTATCGGAGCATTTAAGGAACATACAGCAGGGTAAAACATTCCCTAACCTGCTGTATCGGAGCATTTAAGGAATATACAGCAGGTTAGAAACATTCCCTAACCTGCTGTATCGGAGCAGGTTAGGAACATTCCCTAACCTGCTGTATCGGAGCATTTCTTTCCTAGTTATTCTAGTTGTGGATATCCTCCCCGAGTCCGGTTGAGCTTCGGCGTATTTTCAGTGGTTCTCCAGTCTATCAGATGTCTCGGATAATATTCAATATGATTAAAATAATAAGAACTAGTAAATTACCTGTTGCCAGGTAATTTGTCAACAGAGCAGATATTAAGTCACTTGCGTCTGACGTTCTGGCTCCTCCTCACAGCTAAGAGGCCCAGACAGTAACTACTACCAGCAATTATCAATTAGAATAGACGATTTCTAACAGTGAGGGGTGGTGGCAGCTCATTAATTAATGGATCTTTCTAGTAGAGTTAACCTTGGCATAGCCCGCAAGCCACGCAAATGGACCTTTGTCTGCACGCGCGCGCGTGTGTGTATTCACCTAGTTACGCTTGCGGGGGTTGAGCTCTGGCTCTTTGGTCCCGCCTCTCAACCGTCAATTAACTGGTGTACAGGTTCCTGAGCCTATTGGGCTCTATCATATCTACATTTGAAACTGTGTATGGAGTCAGCCTCCACCACATCACTTCCTAGTGCATTCTATTGAGTGTGTGTGTGTGTGTGTGTGTGTATGTACTCACTCGATCTTTATGTCAAGCTTGTTAAGCTGGGCAGTTGAACTGTTGACCTTCTCCACCAATAACCATAACCCTTAATAATATGGAACAAGGAAGTAGGTATATCGATATATCAATAAACTCTAAGAACTCCTCACACACACACACACACACACACGCACACACACACACACACACACACACACACACACACACACACATATATATATAAATAGTTCTTGGAAGGAATCATTCGGCCTCATCCAAATAAAATATATACAAGTCTCACGTTATTGGCAATCTATTTCCTGATTGGATCATTTACTGTCTGCTGAGTTCAACTTGGAAGACCTCCAGCCAAGACTGGCACAGCTGTCCGACCCACGACACGGTTTTAAGGGGTTTTGGGTAAGACAGTCAACCCACACGTCTTAAAATAGGGAAAGGTGTCAACGTTTCGATCCGTGCAGTACTTTATAATGGGCCAATGCAGGCGATGAGTTACAATAACGTGGCTAAAGTAGGTTGACCAGACCACACACTAGAAGGTGAAGGGACGACGACGTTTCGGTCCGTCCTGGACCATTCTCAAGTCGTTTGTCGACTTGATTGGACGATAATGGTCCAAGACGCACCGAAACGTCGCCAATTTCTTTATGTACAGATGTGAGGGTTGGTTGACCAGTTATGAGCTCCTTAACACACGACGGGCTCGCCATAGCCCGTGCTGCTTGGAATTTTTTGTTCCAGGTAGCGAATCTTTAACAACAACAACAAACATGTGAGCTCCGTCACTGTGATAGTGTTTGTGGTTGAGTTTAATCATTCCTTTTGTTGGGACGAGGACGTCTGTACATAGGATCGTTCTAGGTCTCCCTAGGCCTAAGGGGAATCATCTTAACTGTCGTCAGGATGATTCCCACCTGTTTGGGAAAGCAGCAGCCTGAGCCACCTGTTTGGGACACAGCAGCCTGAGCCACCTGTTTGGGACACAGCAGCCTGAGCCACCTGTTTGGAAAGCAGCAGCCTGAGCCACCTGTTTGGGACACAGCAGCCTGAGCCACCTGTTTGGGACACAGCAGCCTGAGCCACCTGTTTGGGACACAGCAGCCTGAGCCACCTGTTTGGGACACAGCAGCCTGAGCCACCTGTTTGGGACACAGCAGCCTGAGCCACCTGTTTGGGAAAGCAGCAGCCTGAGCCACCTGTTTGGGACACAGCAGCCTGAGCCACCTGTTTGGGACACAGCAGCCTGAGCCACCTGTTTGGGACACAGCAGCCTGAGCCACCTGTTTGGGACACAGCAGCCTGAACCACCTGTTTGGGACACAGCAGCCTGAGCCACCTGTTTGGGACACAGCAGCCTGAGCCACCTGTTTGGGACACAGCAGCCTGAGCCACCTGTTTGGGAAGCAGCAGCCTGAGCCACCTGTTTGGGAAAGCAGCAGCCTGAGCCACCTGTTTGGGACACAGCAGCCTGAGCCACCTGTTTGGGACACAGCAGCCTGAACCACCTGTTTGGGACACAGCAGCCTGAGCCACCTGTTTGGGACACAGCAGCCTGAGCCACCTGTTTGGGAAGCAGCAGCCTGAGCCACCTGTTTGGGAAAGCAGCAGCCTGAGCCCCCTGTTTGGGACACAGCAGCCTGAGCCACCTGTTTGGGACACAGCAGCCTGAGCCACCTGTTTGGGACACAGCAGCCTGAACCACCTGTTTGGGACACAGCAGCCTGAGCCACCTGTTTGGGACACAGCAGCCTGAGCCACCTGTTTGGGAAGCAGCAGCCTGAGCCACCTGTTTGGGAAAGCAGCAGCCTGAGCCACCTGTTTGGGAAAGCAGCAGGCTGAGCCACCTGTTTGGGACACAGCAGCCTGAGCCACCTGTTTGGGACACAGCAGCCTGAGCCACCTGTTTGGGACACAGCAGCCTGAGCCACCTGTTTGGGAAGCAGCAGCCTGAGCCACCTGTTTGGGAAGCAGCAGCCTGAGCCCCCTGTTTGGGACACAGCAGCCTGAGCCACCTGTTTGGGACACAGCAGCCTGAGCCACCTGTTTGGGACACAGCAGCCTGAACCACCTGTTTGGGACACAGCAGCCTGAGCCACCTGTTTGGGACACAGCAGCCTGAGCCACCTGTTTGGGAAGCAGCAGCCTGAGCCACCTGTTTGGGAAAGCAGCAGCCTGAGCCACCTGTTTGGGAAAGCAGCAGGCTGAGCCACCTGTTTGGGACACAGCAGCCTGAGCCACCTGTTTGGGACACAGCAGCCTGAGCCACCTGTTTGGGACACAGCAGCCTGAGCCACCTGTTTGGGACACAGCAGCCTGAACCACCTGTTTGGGACACAGCAGCCTGAAGCACCTGTTTGGGACACAGCAGCCTGAGCCACCTGTTTGGGACACAGCAGCCTGAGCCACCTGTTTGGGACACAGCAGCCTGAGCCACCTGTTTGGGACACAGCAGCCTGAGCCACCTGTTTGGGACACAGCAGCCTGAGCCACCTGTTTGGGACACAGCAGCCTGAGCCACCTGTTTGGGACACAGCAGCCTGAGCCACCTGTTTGGGACACAGCAGCCTGAGCCACCTGTTTGGGACACAGCAGCCTGAGCCACCTGTTTGGGACACAGCAGCCTGAGCCACCTGTTTGGGACACAGCAGCCTGAGCCACCTGTTTGGGACACAGCAGCCTGAGCCACCTGTTTGGGACACAGCAGCCTGAGCCACCTGTTTGGGACACAGCAGCCTGAGCCACCTGTTTGGGACACAGCAGCCTGAACCACCTGTTTGGGACACAGCAGCCTGAGCCACCTGTTTGGGACACAGCAGCCTGAACCACCTGTTTGGGACACAGCAGCCTGAGCCACCTGTTTGGGACACAGCAGCCTGAACCACCTGTTTGGGACACAGCAGCCTGAACCACCTGTTTGGGACACAGCAGCCTGAGCCACCTGTTTGGGACACAGCAGCCTGAGCCACCTGTTTGGGACACAGCAGCCTGAGCCACCTGTTTGGGACACAGCAGCCTGAGCCACCTGTTTGGGACACAGCAGCCTGAGCCACCTGTTTGGGACACAGCAGCCTGAGCCACCTGTTTGGGACACAGCAGCCTGAGCCACCTGTTTGGGACACAGCAGCCTGAGCCACCTGTTTGGGACACAGCTGTTATTAAACCACAATAAACAAAAATAAAGGAATATAGAGCATGACTAATAGACATATTAGTCAATAATTATGATGGAGAAGTGTTGGTCCAAGAGTATATATATATATATATATATATATATATATATATATATATATATGTATATATATATATATGTATATATATATATATATATGTATATATATATATATATATATATATATGTATATATATATATATATGTATATATATATATATATATATACCTGCTATACTCATCTGCTGCTATACTCATTTTCTGCTATACACATCTGCTATACTCATCTGCTGCTATACTCATCTTCTGCTATACTCATCATCTCCTATACTCATTTTCTGCTATATATATATATCCTGTGATACACATCTCCTGCTTTACACATCTGTTATATACATTTGCTATACACATCTGCCATACACATCTCATGATATACACTATACATATCTCCTGATTTACACATGTCTTGCTGTACACCTCAAGAGAAGCGTGTTCTAGTGTACGTGATACAGCTGTGACTTGTGAGAACAGGTGTACAGCTGTAACCCAGTGAGAACAGTCAAATGGTACAGCTGTAATCAAGTGGACGGAATTGACGGCAAATTGGACTTAATTACCTCTCTGTGAGGCGTATCCCCATTTTGTATGGATATCTTGTGGACAGAAAGTCAGAATATTTCCCCTTAATCTTTCTGAGGCCATTTTGTATTTCAATAATAATATATTGGTTTCTGAGGTTATCTTCTTGAGGTTATCTTGAGATGATTTCGGGGCTTAGCGTCTCCGCGGCCCGGTCCTCGACCAGGCCTCCTTTTTGTTACGCACCCCACAGGTAGTAGCCCGTAGCAGCTGTCTAACTCCCAGGTACCTATTTACTTTACTGCTAGGTAACAGGGACATCAGAGTGAAAGAAACGTTTTGCCCATTTGTCTCCTCCTCCACCGGGGATCGAACCGGGAACCTCAGGACTACGAATCCGAAGCGCTGTCCACCCAGCTAGCTATAAGGCGCCCTGCGGTAACAATTTTAAAATAATGTAGAACATGGTGAATTTTCTGAAGCCTATAATAATTAGACCGGCGAGACTTGCATTGGCCAAACATATCGTACAATAGTAGGATGATGCGAATGCAATTCAAGACTGAGAACAATTGGAATTCAGTGAAGAGCAGCTCACATTCGTCTTCCGGGCGGAGCAGGAGGCCGAGGAGTCTTTCTCTGAGACATCCGGCATTTAATTTCACTTGTGTGGCTCTGAGGGGAAGATTGTTACTCAACTATTCAGTCTCACATTCGGCACTTTCACCCATGACATTTTCACATAACATTTTCCTCTTACTGTATTATGTATATAGCCTCGAGGCGGGGCCCAGGAGCCGAGGCCCGTCCTCGGGAAATACAACGGAGTACACTGTGGTTGAGCTCTTGACTGCAACATAACAGTGATGTGATCACCTTCGTCAACACAATGTTCACATTCAGGTCATGTTCTGTACAATGCATTTCATTTCTCATGAAATGCATTGTACAGAACACAATAAATCCTAATCCAGACATGATTCTACCAACAGTCTATATCTGTAACTTACAGTGTTGCATGGCATGCACTTAGGGCTTGCCTTATCCAATTTTGCACCTTGATTCTTGTTGGGTATATGGCAAACATGGTTTTGTTGGGGGGTGGCCTGAGTGACACTTGTGCCAATTTAAACCTCACGATGATTCTAGTGAATATCATATAACTCCTCTCTCTCTCTCTCTCTCTCTCTCTCTCTCTCTCTCTCTCTCTCTCTCTCTCTCTCTCTCTCTCTCTCTCTCTCTCTCTCTCTCTCTCTCTCTCTCTTCTCTAGGCTTATATTGAGAGAGAAGGGGTAAAGGAAAAAAAGAGAAAGGGGGGAGAGGCGGAAAAGGAGAGTGGGATAGAAGGAAAGAATAGAGAAAGTAAGAGATGGAAATGAAAAGAGAGAGGGAGAGGGATAAAAAACGGAAAAGTGAGAGAGAGAAAGAGAGAGAGAGAGAGAGAGAGAGAGAGAGAGAGAGAGAGAGAGAGAGAGAGAGAGAGAGAGAGAGAGAGAGAGAGAGAGAGAGAGAGAGAGAGAGAAAAGGAGAAAGAAGGGGAAAGGAAAGAGAGAGGGAAGCCAATCTGCCCGACCCGGGCACCGCCTGGTATACCCCCCCTCCCTTCCAGTACACTATAATCCACACCGTATACTACCCACAATGCACTAGGGTTCACTGTAACCATCACAACCGCGGCATCGGTTACAGTGAGTAACAATCGAGTTACACAATCGAGGCATCATCTTGGGTGCAGAACAAGACTCATCTCCCGCGCAAGATGCAGCCTCCTCCTCCTCTCCTTCAAGTAGAATTAGCGCCTTGACATGACCGAGATCGTCCGTGCAACACCGACAGGTACTGTGTTGCAAGGATGAATGGATGAATGGATGTTGCTACCGTTGCAACACCCACTGCAGGATCATCACCCCCTCTTCCCCCTGCGCATCGAGCTCGTCTATTGATCGTCTGGACGACGATGAATTGATTCCGAAGTTCCCAGTCACATAACTTCAAGTTCGGGCAGTTTGTACGTCGTCCGAAGCTTGTTCTAGCGGGGTCTCTTCCCCCCCCCCCTCGCTCTGGGTGTCTCAGTGGTGGGTTATCGTGTGTGTGTGTGTGTGTGTGTGTGTGTGTGTGTGTGTGTGTGTGTGTGTGTGTGTGTGTGTAGGTGTGTGTGTGTGTTTGTGTTCGTGTGTATGGTGGTGTGTGGTCCTTTTGCTGTATGTTAGGATAGGGGTGTGTTCCTGGTATCTGGGGGAGGTTAGGTTCCTGGTATCTGGGGGGGGGGTAAAGTCAGGTATCTAAGGGAAGGTAAGGTCTGATATTTTCCTTCCTCATCCCCCTTACCCCCTCACCCCGACCTCTCATCCACCTTAAAACACTCTCCTTAATGCTCTCCATCTTTATAGTTTCCAGGAAAGGGAAAAAGATAGAGAAGAAGGTGGAGGAGAGATTATAAAAGCGTGAGAAAAAAAGGGGAAACAGAGGTAGAGAAAGTAGGAAAGGGCGAGACAGAAGAAGAAGAAGAGAGAGAGAGAGAGAGAGAGAGAGGAGAGAGAGAGAGAGAGAGAGAGAGAGAGAGAGAGAGAGAGGGAGAGAGGGAGAGAGAGAGAGAGAGAGAGAGAGAGAGAGAGAGAGAGAGAGAGTGTGTGTGTGTGTGTGTTCGCTGCTACAATTCACACATCCAATACATAAAACTCACACATCAAGTACATAAAACTCACACATCCAATACATAACCCTCACACATCCAATACATAACCCCAGCAAAACAACATCCTCAGACTTATATACAACTCTTGCTCTCCCACCTCCCTCATGTATTAATATTAATATTTTTATGTAAATTCATTAAACGCGAACTGAGATCAAGGAAAATGGGTCTAAATGGTACAGAAACTGTACCATTCACTCCACCGGCTGTGAGTAGGAGTGAAACAAGGATCTCTTGGCATAGACGTATGACCCTTACAGCCTGAGCAACCCTGAACCACTTAGTTTCACAGTAGAGGGGAGGAATGAATGATATAGTTTACTCTGGACACTTAATTATGGAACACTGATAAGTTAAAGTCACAATGTCATTAACTTATCAGTGAATAACGCATTTACAGATAAGATAATGACACAGACTCACTTAAGGAGATGCTATGGGGCATTTGGGCACACTAGTCAATAAGACAAGGGACTTGTATATCATGGTATACAAGGTCGAAGGCATTTAGGCATTTTATACCACGTCCACGTCGTATAAATAGTGGGCGTAGATCACTAAAGGCCATGGACCAAAGCAGTGGCTGCGTGAAGTATAAAATTTCAGTTGGGCAGCGGTTTGATGCCTCTGAAATCTTCTCTATTGAAGTGCTCTCGAGGTAGAGATTTGGCCTCACACTCGTGGGGTCGGGAGTTCGAGTCTCACAAGGGCCCAAGGGAATGAAATGTTTATTTCTACGATAGTGTGGTAGATAGGCAACAAGGTAGATGATGTATAGTGAACAGAACTAGAGATCAGTACCTGTACAATTCAGTCCACTTCAGGATCCTTGTTGCAGTCTTCTCGAGATGGTTAGTCACCTCTGGCATCCACCTCTGGCATCCACCCCAGGCATATACCCCTGGCATCCACCCCTGGCATCCACCCCAGGCATCCACCCCTGGCATCCACCCCTGGCATCCACCCCAACCATCCACCCCTGGCATCCAACCCAGGCATCTACCCCTGGCATCCACCCCTGGCATCCACCCCAGGCATCCACCCCTGGCATCCACCCCTGGCATCCACCCCAACCATCCACCCCTGGCATCCAACCCAGGCATCTACCCCTGGCATCCACCCCTGGCATCCACCCCAGGCATCCACCCCTGGCATCCACCCCAGCCATCCACCCCTGGCATCCACCCCTGGCATCCACCCCTGGCATCCACCCCTGGGATCCACCTCTATGTAACCAACACACTCGACTTCTCTGCCAAAACTCTATACTGCTTCATGTTCTATACAAGTAGTGAACCCCAGGAGACGTCCTCTGACATCTGTTGCTCTTGACTGTTAATCCACGGGTGGATTAACAGGTCTGCGGGACGGTCGGGATCTGCACAAAAACCAACAGATGCGACCTCACACCGTTGACCAACAGATTATCCCAGAGTTCAGACCTGTTCTTCTCCCGTTTCCTTTCCCCCACCAACCCCTCTTCCCCTCCTCCTTCTCTTCCTTCCTTCCCCCTCCCCAGGTGCCCCAGGGAAAGGAGTGGGAGGCCGACAGGAGATCCCCCCTGGGGGCTGGGAGTGGGTGTCAGCGGTGATGCGACTTTGCATTGATATTGAGGAAGGCTTGAGGCGCCTCGCTGCTGATTTTCATCGACCAAGATTGTCACGAGGATTTCTTCTTGTTTCTCTGTGTCTGTCTGGCTCACTCTGTCTGGCTCACTCTGTCTGGCTCACTCTGTCTGGCTCACTCTGTCTGGCTCACTCTGTCTGGCTCACTCTGTCTGGCTCTCTCAGTCTGGCTCACTCTCTCTGGCTCACTCTGTCTGGCTCACTCTGTCTGGCTCTCTCAGTCTGGCACACTGTGTCTACCTCTCGGTGTCTTTCTGGTTCCTTGTGTTCCAGGGTTCCTCTAGTGTATATATGTTCCAAGGTTCCTCTAGTGTGTATATGTTCCAAGGTTCCTCTAGTGTGTATATGTTCCAAGGTTGAGGCGGGGACGAGAATATATTAACTC
>NC_091169.1:26612461-26619961 GCF_040958095.1 Procambarus clarkii
CACCCCTCCTACCCCATCCCCCCGTCCGCCCCACTCCTTCCCCCTCTCCACAGCCCCTACCTCCCCCTCCAATACCTCACCTCCACCCCCCCCCTCCCACCACCTCACTGCTCCCCTCCTCCCCTCCCTCCCCTCACCCATTCCTGCTTGAGGGGGAGGCTGAAGGAGGAACTATTGGAAAGGAATGATCTGGACGAGTTTTAAAGATGCGGAAAAGGGTAAAAAATAGAAATAGGGCCAAGTCAGGAAGGAAGGAATTAAGAAAATAGGTTAGAAAGAATACAGGAAACAAAGACAGGGACGAAAGAGGGAAGGGAGGAAGGGAGAAAGAAAGGGCAGGAAGGAAAGAGGTAATTGGGAAGAGGTGGAATTGAGGAATGAAGAGTAATTAAAAAGAGAAAGAGGAAAGATGAAAATGAATGGAAAGAGAAGAGTGAGAGAAAAGATGTGACAGTAGGAGCAGAGAGGGCATGAGAGAGAGAGAGAGGGATGAGAGAAAGTAGGAGCAGAGAGGTGAGAGAAAGTAGGAGCAGAGAGGTGAGAGAAAGTAGAAGAAAGGAGGGGGACTGAGAGAGGACTTGAAATGTCCAGCAAAATAATGGTGACTTCTGCCTCAATGATTTATGATAATATATATTTTATCAATGTGTTTTTTGTGACGGTGATCTGCGTGTGTGTGTGTGTGTGTGTGTGTGTGTGTGTGCGTGTGTGTGCGTGTGTGTGTGTGTGTGTGTGTGTGTGTGTGTGTGTGTGTGTGTGTGTGTGTGTGTGTGTGTGTGCGCGCGTGTGTACGTGTGCGTGTGTGTGTGTGTGTGTGTGTGTGTGTGTGTGTGTGTGTGTGTGTGTGTGTGTGTGTGTGTGTGTGTGTGTGTGTGTGTGTGTGTGCGTGCGCGCGTGTGTGCACGCGCGTGTATGTGTGTGTGTGCACGCGCGTGTATGTGTGTGTGTGCACGCGCGTGTATGTGTGTGTAACAGAGAAAGACAGACTAAACGCGCGTGTGCATCAGCTCCTAAGTCGAGCAGGCTCAGAGACCCTGCGACAGTAAGTTCGACCCTCCCACTGCAGTACCCACGACTGTAACCCTTACAGATCACCGTCTCACACCACTATCCTGACCCATAACAGGAGACACATCGCACCTTCCCCGCCTCCCTCCGTCTCTCCAACAGTAATCTGATGGCCTGTATTCTATTTCCTGAACGAGAGGATTTCTGAGTGGCGCCACTCAGAGTCTGAGCGGTTGAAGGGGCCAGGAAGCCTCACAGGCCTAACAGTCACTGTTAAGGGGGGGGGGGCTGAAACTACCTGCTCCACCGTACAAATATTGACGTAATGGACAATTACATAGTAGAATGTGGTACTGTTGAATGAGGACCAATAGGAAAAGGCTTTGTTGTTGATAAAACCCTAACCTAACCTAACCTAACCTAACCTAACCTAACCTAACCTAACCTAACCGTTCTAGGTCTAATAAAGCCTAAGCTTTTATTTAATCACGTAGGCCTAATAGTCGTTGAGGTCTAATATAGTATATATATGTGCTATACTAGGCCTAAAAAAATTTAGGTTTCGTGTTTATCTTTATTTTTTCCGGACTCTAGAGAGTGAATAGTACTCATTTTGACTATCAAATTGTCAATTACGTCAATATATGTAAGTTGGTCTACATAGTTACAAAAAAGTACTGTCTGAAGAGAATGTGCGTGTGTGCGTGGGCGTGCGTGGGCGCGCGTGCGTGCGTGTGTGTGCGCTGCTCAAGAGTGTGTTAGCCGTCTTCATTAACACGATGAACTCAGGTGATTATCCTCGTTAATGAGCAGCCCAGCCTCACCTGTCCTGCCTGATCAATACTCTCTTTTACCCTCACTTTCTTCCCTTCTCTTCCGTTCCTGTGTTATCCCTCCCTCCTCCCCTCTCCGTTCCCCCCCCCCCCTCCACCCCTCTCCGTTCCCCCCCCCCCCCTCTGTTCCCCCCCTACCCTCCGAACCCCCCACCCCCCACTTCAATAAGTTAATCAAACCCATCCTCCTTTATATAGGACCTATTGTGACGGTCGTTAATAGTCACGAATTCGTACGTACTTGGCTTTTTAGATAGTAGTATACTGACTATTAAGGAATTCTTTTAAAATAAATGAAGCTAAAAAAACAAAGTTAAATATTCCTGGGGCTAGTATAGTACACATATGTACTATATTAGGCCTCAGATAGCATGTATTAGTCCTAGGAAGGTTAGGTTAGGTTAGTTTATCAAAGTAACACAAGTAGAATATAGTTTTCCGGTTTGTCTAACTCAATACTTCTGATTTCTACTTTCCAATTTCGTTGTAAGTCGGTATATGTACTATGGCTCTCATCGTTACTATAAGTACTATCAAAACAGGAGGATGAGTTGGTTAATCTTTTATTCCCGAATTCCAAATCCCAATTGGTTGCTTCTTTACCTAATGAAAGAAGGAAGGAACGTCTTGAGGAGATATTGCTTCCCCACACCACCCTGAGAAGAGCTGGCAATGTGCAGGTGTGGATAACGTAGCCACTTTAGCTAAACAATTGGACATGGCAACAAGAAACTTTCTGAGCCAACATGTCAAGGGACTCACAAGAATGAGAGGCAAAGATGAGCCGCCCAGACTCCACCTCATATTCATCTTGAATATGGCAGACAAAAGAGAAGTCAAATTTGAAGCCGTCGTGGGAATGAGTGACATTGTATTTGTGTACTTAGTTGTGCTTGCGGGGGTTGAGCTCTGGCTCTTTGGTCCCGCCTCTCAACTGTCAATGTACTGATGTATGTCTGTGTCAATCAACTGTGTATGTGTGTATTCACAGAAATTCTCTCCCAACACCTGCTCACACAGTGTATTTCTATATAGCTAGACATAGAAAGAGATACGTAGGCACAGATATAGATACAGTTGCAGGGCTACAGCGATATAGATATAGATATACTGAGATAGAAAGATGCAAAGAAGGAAGACAGACAGACCCGGACAATGTCGCTTATCCCCCCCCCCCTCTCTCTCTCTCTCTCTCTCTCTCTCTCTCTCTCTCTCTCTCTCTCTCTCTCTCTCTCTCTCTCTCTCTCTCTCTCTCTCTCTCTCTCTCTCTCTCTCTCTCTCTCTCTCTCTCTCTCTGTATATATATATATATATATATATATATATATATATATATATATATATATATATATATATATATATATATATATATATATATATATATATATAGTATTTGCTGGATGAGATAATTATCAGAGTATAATTAGTAACTGTACGCTGGGATTTATAACATTTGAGAGGGAACACATTTCCTGACTGCCACATTAACATGCAGATGAAATGAAAGTTTGAATGGAAATATTTATATTACAAACTTAATTTGACTATTTAGGAATATTTTTCTACATGGGGGAACCCTTTATGTACGACCGCCCTTGTACATAAATTGTGAAGCTGTACAACAGCTTCACAATTCTAACTTATAAGTGATATACTGAAACACTGAAGCTGTATCTGCTCGAACCTGAATCTTTAGACGCCCTCCTACCAACTGAACCATGATGAGTTCAGCAGTAGCTCATCCAGAAGATTCACGTTCCTGTGATAGCATTTTTGATCTAACTCGGTCCTCATTGAATACCACTTTTGTCATTGTTCATCGTGTATTCGAGAGGAAAGCAGAACCTCCCAGTGGTTCAAGACAACTGAGAACCTGGCAGTGTAGACAGTACAAAATTCTCTTTCATACTAAAGAAAACGCACTCATTCACGGCCCCATAATGGGTCTTTCACAAGCGGTTGTGGGCACAATGGGTCCACGGCGCTCAATGGGGGGACACGACTCTTTTTTTTTTTTATAATAGTTGGATCTTATCTTCCTGCTTGTGTATCTCTGTTCTCTTTATCTGTGTCTCTCTCTCTTCTTCTTCTCATTTTCGGTTGTCTTATTCCTCTGTTTTTAACTCGTGTGTGTTCTCTTTGGTGTTCTTCCTCTTTTTTTGTTTGTTCTCTTGATTCTGTTCTTGGAATGTTCGTCTCCTCGCGTAGGCTTCTGCCTCTCATTCGCTCTGCCATTAATTATCCTCTATTATCTTTGTCTCTATTCTTTAACGCGTTTTTAATGCTCTTGTGCTATTGCGACGCAACCCGTTCTCGCAAATTTAATAAGTCAATATTGACTTATTAAATATGTGCATAGGTGACATACTTAACATAATAGATACCCTTAAAAAGATTCATAGAAAACACCGACCTTACCTAACCTTGTTAGTATCTTAAGATAAGAATCTTATTGCTTCGTAATTACAATTATTACCTAACCTATAATAGGTATAGGTTAAGTAATAATTGTAATTACGAAGCAATAAGATGTTTATCTAAAGATACTAACAAGGTTAGGTAAGGTCGGTGTTTTCTATGAATCTTTTTAAGGGTATCTATTATGTTTAGTATATCACCTATGCACGTAGTTAATAAGTCAATATTGACTTTACGAATGCGACGTGTAATTAGTTGTTGAGGTCTTTTGTTATTCTCTTCGTTCTTCTTTATTTTGTCCTTATTCCTTCATCGTATCGTCCTCGGCTGTTCTACCTATCCCTTGGCACTGTTATGTAAGGGATATCTGAATTCACAGAGGAGGCACTGTTGATGACAGTGCCAGAGGGTGTAGGTGGACAGTGCCAGCGGCTGTGGGTGGACAGTGCCAGAGGGTGTGACTGGACAGTGCCAGAGGGTGTGGGTGGACAGTGCCATGGGATGAGGGTGGACAGTGCCAGGGGGTGTGGGTGGACAGTGCCAAGAGGGGCGGGCGCACAGTGCCAAGATTGCACGAGATAGATCTCACTGAAGAACGACCCGCCCTCTGGGGTAAGGAACAGTGTAGCGAACCTTGCCAAGACTTGATATACAGTTTATTCGGGCGTGTGTCTGCATGCTCCTGGTCGAGGGGGGGGGTGTGTGGGGGGTGTGGGGGGGAAGGGGTGGTGGTGGGGGTATGGGGGGGTGAGGGCGGGGGTTAGGGGATAGTGTTGGCACGAGACAAGGACGAGAGGGTCTCGCCCTGCAGTGATAAACGCAGTATACTAATTTAATCACTCTTCCTCTGCTCCTTGAGAATTTAGTTGCCTCCGGTTCCCTGGTGTACACACACACACACACACACACACACACACACACACACACACACACACACACACACACCCACACACACACACACACACACACACACACACACACACACCCACACACACCCACACACACCCACACACACACACACACACACACACACACACACACACACAGCTTCCCAGCTTCCACTGCACCCCTCTTCCACTCACCCCCAAACCCCACCCAACCCTCACCCCTCCTATGCACCTCCAGCCCACATTTAACCCCCTCACCTTGTGACCCCCTAACACCTTCCCCCATCTCCCTCTTCCCCTCTTCTACCCCAAAACCCCCACCTACCCCCGATTCCCCCCTAACTAATATACCCTCTCTTCCACTCCCAGCACCCATGCTCCATTCTCATCTCAACTCTCCACCCTCAGTAGCCCTCTTCCCCCCAACCTCTCAACCTCTATCTGACTCTCAGTCTCACTCTATTTCTCAACCCCCCTATGCTATTCAGACCCCTAACTTTCAGACCCATTATGCCCTTCCTACCCCCCTAGATGCCCAGACCCCATTCGCCTACCAGGCACTCCCAGGCACCCCCCTAGCACCCCCCCACTCACCCCCACAGCCCCCACTTGCCCCCCAGACACCCCCCAGTTCCCCCCAGACCCCTGGTGAAAGGGGGAACTCTGACACCCGAGTTTCCAAGAAGAGTCTCAAGGTTTGGTACACCAATGCTGATGGGGTAGCCAATAAAGCAGAAGAGATAAAAGAAAGAGTTAGTGAGGCAGACCCAGACATAGTGGCAATAGTGGAAACTAAAATAAATGGCATGATCTCGGATGCAATCTTTCCAGAGGGGTACCAGGTGATAAGAAAAGAAAGGACACAGAGACAGGGAGGAGGAGTGGCACTACTAATAAAGCGGAAATGGAAGTTTGATGAGCTGGAAAATCCGGGTACCAATGAAAGCACAAGCTTCATACATGGAACTCTGACAGTGGATGGGAAGAAGATTGTAATCTTGATACTCTACAATCCCCCACCAAACAGTAGAAGGCCCAGGCAGGAGTACGAGGACAGCAACAAGACATGTATGGATGAACTGCAGAGGGCAGCAACTTTAGCGCATAGAATGAGAGCGAAGCTGCTGGTCATGGGGGACCTAAATCACGGAGAGATAGATTGGGAAACGAGGAATCCCCATGGCGGGGAGGAGACCTGGGGAGCGAAGCTGGTAGACGTTATTGACAGGAATTTCCTAACACAGCATGTGAAAGAAGATACTAGGGAAAGAGGAGGGGATACGCCCAGCCTATTAGATCTCATTATCACTCAGAATGTAGAAGACATCGAGCAGTTGGAACATGAAATACCACTAGGAGCTAGTGACCATTGTGTCCTAGTCTTTGACTACATGATGGAGCTTAAAATTGTGACCAAAGGACAAGAGGTCCGGGAAAGGAGACTTGATTACAGAAAAGGGGACTACAGAAGGATAAGGGACTACCTGGGAGAAGTGCAGTGGGAGGAAGAACTTAGAGGAAAAACAGTGCAAGGTATGATGAACCAAGTCATATTGAAATGCAAGGAGGCTGAAGATAGATTTATTCCAACAATAAAGGAAAAAAGCAGGAGGGAATATAATAACCCATGGTTTAATAGACAGTGTCAGGAAGCAAAGGTGAGAAGCAGGAGGGAGTGGAGGAAGTACAGAAGGCAAAGGACAGAGGACAACAGGATTAGATGTAACAGAGCTAGGAATGATTACATTAACATAAGACGAGTGTCGGAAAGAAATTATGAGAACGATATTGCAGTCAAAGCGAAAAAGCAACCAAAATTACTACATAGCCATATAAGAAGGAAGATGTCGGTAAATGACCAAGTGACAAGACTGAGGAAAACAGAAGGGGCATATACAGAAAGCGACAAGGAAATCTGCGAGGTACTGAATGCAAAATTCCATGGAGTGTTCACTACCGAGCCTGAGCAGCTCCCATTGTTAGAAGAGATTACCCAAGATGAAAGACTATCAGATATAGAGGTGACAGCAGAGGATGTAATGAAACAGTTGACAACACTGGATGCAAATAAAGCTGTTGGACCAGACAAAGTATCACCGTGGATACTTAAAGAGGCAGCGCAGGCTCTCAGCGTGCCTCTGGCAATGATCTTCAATGAGTCACTTATGTCGGGAGAATTGCCCAGTTGCTGGAAGGAGGCAAATGTCGTACCGATTTTCAAAAAGGGTGATAGGGAGGAGGCACTTGACTACAGACCCGTATCACTGACAAGCATCCCCTGCAAAATACTTGAAAGAATAATTAGGCTAAGACTTGTTGAGCACCTGGAGAGCATTGGGTTTGTAAACAAGCAC
>NC_091169.1:26624961-26654961 GCF_040958095.1 Procambarus clarkii
GTACAGTGGTCTACATCCTTGACTCACAATCGGGGAATCCCGGACTTCGATCCCCTGGTGGAACAGAAATGTTTGGGCACGTTCACCTGATGCCTCTGTTCACCTAGCAATAAATAGGACTATGAATTGCCGGGTTTTATGCAACTGTGTTGTGTTGCAGTTGGCCAAGGTGGAGGAGGGGGGGAGAGGGGTGGCTAGATAAGCATAACTACAGGCTTCCTAACCCCCCCCCCTTTGCCTGCACCCCCCCCCCCATCACGCCTGCAATACCCCCCCCCAGGCCTGCAATAACCCCCTCCCTCCCCCCGCCTGGGTAGCCAATCCCAGGCCAGGGCACACCAACTCCCCTCTCAAAAGAATTCTCGGATTTCATTTAGTTGTAATGGGGTGAAACAAGGAAAAATATCCTCCTCCTCTTCCTTCCCGTTTGTGCAAAAATAAGTTGGAGTCCGACACTTGACAATTCCCGAGTCCTGCCTCCCCTAGGCCATCACTCTCTCCCACTGTGGCCCACTCGGCCACCCGACCCCTCGGCCACCCGACCCCTCGGCCACCCGACCACCGGCCCTCCGGCCTACCATGAGTCGTTCATCAACCACAATTCACTACAAACAGCCACATGACTAGCGGAGGGTCATCCGGTCCAGGATGATTCATGTTAGTGTCCGAATATGTGAAGGGTTCTAGAGGTCAGGGGTCCAGTGGTCCAGTGGTCCAGTGGTCCAGTGGTCCAGGGGTCCAGTGGTCCAGGGGTCCAGTGGTCCAGGGGTCCAGTGGTCCAGTGGTCCAGTGGTCCAGGGGTCCAGTGGTCCAGGGGTCCAGTGGTCCAGGGGTCCAGTGGTCCAGGGGTCCAGAGGTCCCATACAATCAACAGGGAAGCTTAACTATAACGTAAAATGCACACCAAGGCCAGGTGTAACTAGAGACAACCATGTATACACACATGCAACTTAGAAATAAGAACAACATAGTCACATATATTTAACATATCAATAGCATACCATTCTTTTTCCCAAACTCGTATAGAAGCTCAGGATATCTCCCACACTTTCCATATATTTAACACAATATGGCACCCTTTTTTTACTATTAACAATTATATATATAAAAGATTTTTTTTATAATGAACCAAAAAATCTTGTTTGGCAATTATAATGACTAATACCATACACAAAAATAAAAATACCTTTTTAAATTTAAAAGACAAAATATTTTACTATAAGTTATAGGTTGTATTTGTCAAAGAATAGAAACAAAAACATTTATTTGCTGACATTATTCTCGTTTCTATTTTGTTATGAATTCTGGTCTCTGTGTAATTGGATTTCCGTTCCATTATTTTGGAATACACGTTGATGCCTGGTTGATACCTGGTTGATGGGGTTCTGGGAGTTGTTCTACTCCCCCAAGCCCGGCCCGAGGCCAGGCTTGATTTGTGAGAGTTTGATCCACCAGGCTGTTGCTTGGAGCGGCCCCGCAGGCCCACATACCTACCACAGCCCGGTTGGTCCGGCACTCCTTGGAGAAAACAGTCTAGTTTTCTCTTGAAGATGTCCACGGTTGCTCCGGCAATATTTCTGATAGTCGCTGGTAGGACGTTGAACAACCGCGGACCTCTGATGTTTATACAGTGTTCTCTGATTGTGCCTATGGCACCCCTGATCTTCACTGGTTCTATTCTGCATTTTTTTCCATATCGTTCACTCCAGTACATTGTTATTTTACTGTGCAGATTTGGTACCTGGCCCTCCAGTATCTTCTACGTGTATATTATTTGGTATCTCTCTCGTCTTCTTTCTAGTGAGTACATTTGGAGAGCTTTGAGACGATTCTAAATGCAGAGACGTACCGAGGGAGTACGGTACTGATGTACTACGTCTACAGCATTGATTCTACGTTGTTCGCTTGTTCGAAGACGTTTTGTTCCCCCCCCCCTCCCCCCCAGTCCTTGTCCTCACACCCCCAAGGCTTGGGAATGGTTCGAATTGTGTTCTAAAGAGTCTTAAAGACCAAGACTGGAGGCTGAAGATCCAATTTAGCGGAGTTGTTGCTGTTCGTGCTGTAGGTGCCAGTCTTAATATCAGTTGTATTATTAAACCCGTCATGGCTTGTAATTTGATTTTCAGGACGCTGCACCTTGCAGAGACAGACTGTCGAGGGAGAGAGTTGCTGCTTGGAGAAAAGCACACGCACACACGCACGCGCGCGCACACACACACATGCACGCGCGCACACACACACACACACACACACACACACACACACACACACACACACACACCTTAAAGACAGCCGCAGATGACCGCTCACAGCCACACCAAGGAAGTAACGGAGACTCGAACCCCACATTAACATAAAGTTTATTATGAAGACAGGCTAGAGGCGGTAAGTATGCCAACACCAGAAGATAGAAGATAAAGAGGTGATATGATCACCACTTACAAAATACTAACAGGAATTGATCAAATTGACAAAGAGTAATTCCTCAAACCGGCAGCTTCGTGAACAAGAGGACATAGAGTCATGGTTAGCAAATACATCATCAAATAAAATGTCTTTGACACCTCGTGTTACAAAGACAAGGGGCCAGATTCACGAACCAGTTACGCAAGTACTTAAGAACGTGTACATATTTCCTCAATCTTTGACGGCTTTGGTTACCTTTATTAAACAGTTTACAAGCATGAAAACTTGCCAATCAGCTGTTGTTATTGATATAAATAGCCTCGGGGTGCTTCGGAGCTCATTAACAATTTAATTATTGTAAACAAAGCCGCCAAAGATTGAAAAAAAGATGTACAGGTTCGTAAGTGCTTGCATAACTGCTTCTAGAATCTGGCCCAAGGTCGCCACACTGTATCTACACCAAAGGTGCTCCAAACACTACCCATCTACCTACACTAATCGCTACAGTGAAGGATTAGCTTCGTGCAAGGGCGGAGTTCGATCCCCTGTGGTTGAGCACCCGTTCCTCCTATCTGTCCTCACATCCCAACTACTATTCCGTCCTCATAACCCTTCCATATTCTCATGCAGACATAATGCTCTCGCCTCATAATTACCATACTACATCCACGCACAAACCATTTCCATACGGTGCTGGAACCAAAGATTAACTGGAATATACTTGGGAAATTCCGTAGGAGCCGTGATGTAGGATCGAACCTATGCGTTGGGAGTCCTCACGCACACGTTCCTGTTCTCATTGATGCGTTATGATGCTGTTATTACTGGCTGTGTATGTAGAGGGACGTCGTATATTTGTTTTAACAAAAACATACAAACAATAACAGTTGATATATAGTGTTTGTTTGTGGGTATAGGATATACTGGAACACTTTTTCTCCATCGACATCATATATTACAATTAATTTTGTAATCATAATTTACAGCATGTGGAAATACAAGATAAAAGGTCATGGTGTATCATAGTAAATGCAGCTGCAAATGTGTTTTACATTTACACAATAGATAAGTTCAAGTACTGTGAAAAGGGAAAATTATAATGTGTCAATGAGTAAATATAGAGGTCGTGCGGTGGGCTCGAACTCATGTGTCTGGACTACCAGGAACAGCTTTATTAATGGATCATATTGAGGTAACTAATTGGTAGATGGAATTTACAACAATGAATAGTTGAGACTGAAATCCCATTACACGGCAGAGTAATGGGTTGAGATCCCCTTCACCAGGTAAAAATAATATATACACAAGACCACGGGAGACGCATCTCCCGTCATGCTGCAGTCGCACCTCCACAGATCTCCAGTATCATCTATTGATACTGGTAATGGCTCAAAAGGGCCACCACTTACGGGCTATTCATGCCCGTGCCACCTCTTGGGTGGCTTAATCTTCATCAATCAATCCTAGTGCAGAGGTCACGACCACTCCATAGGGTGCAGTCGCACCTCCACAGATCTACAGTATCATCTATTGATACTGGTAATGGCTCAAAAGGGCCGGGCTATTCATGCCCGTGCCACCTTTTGGGTGGCTTAATCTTCATCAATCAATCCTAGTGCAGAGGTCACGACCACTCCATAGGGTGCAGTCGCACCTCCACAGATCTCCAGTATCATCTATTGATACTGGTAATGGCTCAAAAGGGCCACCACTTACGGGCTATTCATGCCCGTGCCACCTCTTGGGTGGCTTAATCTTCATCAATCAATCAATCACAAGACAAAATTTCACAAAATTATACCGAATTATCAAAGGCTCGAAACCAAATGAACCAAATGAACCAAATGAACCAAATGCTTTAATTTAAGGAGAAAAACCCCTAAAACTTAAAATGAGAGCTTGCAATGCCATAAAACTTTGTTGGGAAAAAACGAGGATTTCCAAACGAGGAACTCATAGTCCGGGTTCACAAAGAATTGCCCAATAACTTCCGCAAATATTAAGTTTTAAAAGATATGAAGCTCAATGTGCAGGTTGGTGAGAAGACCAGGCGAGGTAATGAAGCCGTTTGTGCTCACATCCCCTGGATTACCAGGCTCTTATATCAGGCTCTTATACCAGGCTCTTATATCAGGCTCTTATACCAGGCTCTTATATCAGGCTCTTATACCAGGCTCTTATATCAGGCTCTTATACCAGGCTCTTATATCAGGCTCTTATATCAGGCTCTTATATCAGGCTCTTATATCAGGCTCTTATACCAGGCTCTTATACCAGGCTCTTATATCAGGCTCTTATACCAGGCTCTTATACCAGGCTCTTATATCAGGCTCTTATATCAGGCTCTTATACCAGGCTCTTATACCAGGCTCTTATATCAGGCTCTTATACCAGGCTCTTATATCAGGCTCTTATACCAGGCTCTTATATCAGGCTCTTATACCAGGCTCTTATATCAGGCTCTTATACCAGGCTCTTATATCAGGCTCTTATACCAGGCTCTTATATCAGGCTCTTATATCAGACTCTTATATCAGGCTCTTATACCAGGCTCTTATACCAGGCTCTTATATCAGGCTCTGATATACAAGCAAAGTTACACCATCCCAGTCAGTGTTCTACCAGGTTGTGGTATCCCAGGTGGCATAAGGAGAGGCGAGATAAGGAAAGCACACGAGAACTAATCAGACAAGATAACAAGATAAGGTGAGGGGCCAAGATAAACACCTCAGGACTGCTCCCAAGGTGTTCAGTAGAGGATAACAGCTTCCTAAGATGTGGGAGCAACGTTTAAGGATCTTGTTAAACATTATGTGACATGCAAATGTTGAGTAGGAAGCTTTACATATATATATATATATATATATATATATATATATATATATATATATATATATATATATATATATATATATATATATTTGCATATATATTAGTTTTTTGCGTGTTGAGGAATGTGTGTATCTAAGAACATATGCATTTAGGAATATGAGAAAACATGGGTTGAAAGAGATTTTTTCCCCCTAGTGCACATCCAGCTGGGAAAATTTCCCACCAAAACCGACAACAGGGTATTCGTTTCCCCTCAAGGTAATTCAATTTCAGGTTTGAAAAGTTACTTTCTCCTGGTGAACAGATGGGGGGGGGGAGGAGCACCCCACCCCCTTTGTCCTCAGGGACCCTCTTTACCCATTTTTGGTCCCTTGTATTACGCTGTGTGTGTGTGTGTGTGTGTGTGTGTGTGTGTGTGTGTGTGTGTGTGTGTGTGTGTGTGTGTGTGTGTGTGTGTTCGTTCCACTGCCTTTCTGTCCTATATCTCTTTTCAGTCTTCTGTTCACCCTCTTCCCTTCATCCCCCTCTTTCCTGGTCATTCTTTCACTTTTTTATTCCTTCTACTCATTCTTATTTCCCCCCCCCCCCCCCATCTCTCGTGCCTTCCCTCTCCCCCATAACACAGCGGGAGGATGCCTGTAACCACTTCCAACTGACGAAGCGTTTGGGCATTAATTTTATGCAACAGCATAATTCCATTGACCTTATACTTTCCCTGACCTCATATTTCTCCTGATATCATACTTTCCTCCTGGGATATGAGGATAACAAGCTGGGGGTAGGACAAAGGGAAGGAATAGTGCCTGTCAACCGGAACCGCCGGGATTCGAACGCCGACCTGAGGAAGCGAAGCCGTCTCTGTTACCAACCAGTCGAAGATTCAATAACGTATGTCCGTGCGTCTGACGTGTGAAAGACGTAGATTATAGCACCAGAATGCGATAACAAAATTCACACAGTTTAATTTTCCACAATAACAAAAACGTATTCTTTAAAACCCGCGAAAAATGTCATTTACATATTAAAACTCGCCCCCCAAAAAAATTATTTTACAAATTAAAACCCGCGAAAAGGAAAATTTACACGTTAAAAACCGCGAAACCTGACTTGACCGCAAAAATTTTTTTTTTTTTTTTAAACGCGATCTGATCGGTCAGTGACTTACCTATCCCATTACCCCCTACCCCCCCCCCTCTCCCTTCCCTCTCATCTGACCCATCCCACTCCCCTACTCATCCCCCCCTCAATCCTCCCCCCCCCCAACGCTCCCCCCCCTAACCCACCCTAAAACGAAGGCTCATTTCTCACCTGTCAGCCAGTAGAGTGATTCCCTTGACAGTTTCCAATTACGTTATTTTCAGGAGGGGTGTCATGCCTGAGGGGAGAAGGGGGGGGGGAGGAGATTGTCATGCCTGGGGGGGGGGGGGTAGAGACCTGCAGTCATGACACCTCATGTCATGCCTCATGTCATGCCTGTTTTCTAATCTATTTCTAACTACTGGTTTCTGGTTGAACTGGGTTGTTGCCATGTCCACCAGGTACTCATATGTCGGTACTGTGAGGTATTTTAACAAGGGTTTGGGGGATGGTGGGGGGGGGTGATTAGGTCTACTTGCTTAGGCCTACCTGGGAGGGGGGGGCGGAGTTGAGGGGATGAGGCAAGGGAGGGCAGGTGTGTGAGGGGCAGGTGTGTGAGGGGCAGGTGTGTGAGGGGCAGGTGTGTGAGGGCAGGTGTGTGAGGGGAGGTGTGTGAGGGCAGGTGTGTGAGGGGCAGGTGTGTGAGGGGCAGGTGTGTGAGGGGCAGGTGTGTGAGGGGCAGGTGTGTGAGGGGCAGGTGTGTGAGGGCAGGTGTGTGAGGGGCAGGTGTGTGAGGGGCAGGTGTGTGAGGGCAGGTGTGTGAGGGGCAGGTGTGTGAGGGGCAGGTGTGTGAGGGGCAGGTGTGTGAGGGGAGTGTGTGAGGGCAGGTGTGTGAGGGGCAGGTGTGTGAGGGGCAGGTGTGTGAGGGCAGGTGTGTGAGGGGCAGGTGTGTGAGGGGCAGGTGTGTGAGGGCAGGTGTGTGAGGGGCAGGTGTGTGAGGGGCAGGTGTGTGAGGGGCAGGTGTGTGAGGGCAGGTGTGTGAGGGGCAGGTGTGTGAGGGGCAGGTGTGTGAGGGCAGGTGTGTGAGGGGCAGGTGTGTCATACACCTGACATAAAACACCAGCGGACGGAACATGAGGATAGGCAATATTGAAAGAAGGAGAGAAGCAGAGGAGAATTACAGAAGAGGAGGAGGAGGAGGAGGAGGAGGAGGAGGAGAAGAGGAGGAGGAGGAGGAGGAGGAGGAGGAGGAGGAGGAGGAGGAGGAGAGGAGGATTAAAGACGACACCTGACACAAAAAGGAGTTAACGGGCCGCAAATGAGAGATGAAGGAGACACAAAGAAAGAAGCTTAATAAAGGCGAACAAAGAGACGAAGGGACGGTGATGATTGGAGGACCAGGAGAGGACAGGACCCCGGGACGGTGGTGGCGCTGGGGGTCTGTCTCACCCCGTCCCCCTCCTGTCTCACTCTCCCTCCTTCCCTCTCTCTCTCTCTCTCTCTCTCTCTCTCTCTCTCCTCTCTCTCTCTCTCTCTCTCTCTCTCTCTCTCTCTCTCTCTCTCTCTCTCTCTCTCTCTCTCTCTCTCTCTCTCTCCCTCCCTCCCTCCCTCCTTCCCTCACTCTCTCTCTCTCTCTCTCTCTCTCTCTCTCTCTCTCTCTCTCTCTCTCTCTCTCTCTCTCTCTCTCTCTCTCTCTCTCTCTCTCTCTCTCTCACTCTCTCTCTCTCCCTCTCCCTCCCTCCCTCCCTCCCTCCCTCCCTCCCTCCCTCCCTCCCTCCCTCCCTCCCTCCCTCCCTCCTTCTCTCTCTCTCTCCCTCTCCCTCCCAACTCTGAAGATCAGCCCTGGGCCAGACTGAAAGTAAACTCATCGCTGATCTAACACGGTTTCAACTACCAATATGTGTGTGTGTATTCACCTAGTTGTATTCACATAGTTGTCTTTGTGGGGGTTGAACTCTGGCTCTTTCGACCCACCTTTCAACTGTCAATCAATCAACACACACCCAGGAAGCAGTCCGTAGCAGCTGTCTAACTCCCAGGTACCTATTTACTGCTAGGTGAACAGCTGTATCAGGGTGAATGAAACTCTGCCCATTTTGTTTCCGCTTTCACCTGAGGACTGTCAGCACCACCAAATATCCCCAGAGGGTGGTAGAGTGAAATGAGGAGAGTGTGTAAAGGGCATGTAGATCTCTCACCTCTCACATGTAGACCTCTCACCTCTCACATGTAGACCTCTCACTGGGTGACGTCGTCAGAATTTATTCCTAGCGGTGAAAAGACTCCTCAGGGCCAAGGGGCCAGATTCACGAAGCTGTTACGCAAGTACTTACGAACGTGTACATCTTTCCTGAATCTTTGACGGCTTTGGTTACATTTATTTAACAATTTACAAGCTTGAAACTTGCCAATCAACTGTTGTTATTGTTATAAACAGCCTCCTGGTGCTTAGGAGCTCATTAACTGTTTAATAATTGTAAACAAAGCCGCCAAAGATTGAGAAAAGATGGACAGGTTCGTAAGTGCTTGCGTAACTGCTTCTTGAATCTGGACCCAGGTCTGGAGCGCCTCGGATCAATGTCTTCTGTCCAACGAGCAGATAAACAAATTCAGAGAAACTAGGATACACCATTTTAATTTCCCGGCCTCCTCCTGGCTGACTGTCTAGCCCGTCCTGAAGTTTCCCGTCAAGAAACTGTCATACTAAAGTCCCCCCTTATCCTAACATACCAGAGGACCCAAAACAGAAAACGGGACAGTATGTCAATTTCACGAGCCGCTTCCATTTTCTTTTGGAAGAAAATGTACGAAAATAATTTTCTTTCTGTACGACGATTTTGGGTCTTAGGGTGAGTATACGTCAAAATGAGACGTGCTATTATGAGGACGGGTTGCACTGGCAGCGTTGACAATACCACTGCGGTGTTCCTGGTTTACCTTTGGCCTTTAGTACTCAGTAGACTCTGGGTTTACCACACCCCATACTTATAGCCTGGCGTGTCAAGGAAATTGGATGTGATTTGCAAACACACACAGTTAGGCTGTCATTCAGACAGGCTCCCACACAGTAAGGCTGTCATTCAGACAGGCTCCCACACAGTAAGGCTGTCATTCAGACAGGCTCCAACACAGTAAGGCTGTCATTCAGACAGGCTCCCACACAGTAAGGCTGTCATTCAGACAGGCTCCAACACAGTAAGGCTGTCATTCAGACAGGCTCCCACACAGGCTGTCATTCAGACAGGCTCCAACACAGTAAGGCTGTCATTCAGACAGGCTCCCACACAGGCTGTCATTCAGACAGGCTCCAACACAGTAAGGCTGTCATTCAGACAGGCTCCATCACAGTAAGGCTGTCATTCAGACAGGCTCCCACACAGGCTGTCATTTAGACAGGCTCCCACACAGTTAGGCTGTCATTCAGACAGGCTCCCACACAGGCTGTCATTTAGACAGGCTCCCACACAGTAAGTCTGTCATTCAGACAGGCTCCCACACAGTTAGGCTGTCATTCAGACAGGCTCCCACACAGTAAGGCTGTCATTCAGACAGGCTCCCACACAGTAAGGCTGTCATTCAGACAGGCTCCCACACAGTAAGGCTGTCATTCAGACAGGCTCCCACACAGTAAGGCTGTCATTCAGACAGGCTCCCACACAGTAAGGCTGACTACGTGGACGACTTCCAGCTGTCCACCAGGGCTACCTCACTGTGTATTCTCACCCCTGTCATTCCCGGTGACAGGGCGAGAATACCGTCTTTAGACGGCTTTAGTCACAGTCAATCCGTCTCCGTGTAGCTTTCAGGTGTTGGCTTCACACGCTGCTCGGCTACCACCGTATCAAACACCCTCCACAAACACTGTTCACTGTTATCTCGCTGGAACCGTCACTGCTGTTATGATAGTCAGTTTCAACAGGTGAACCCTCGCTTAACGGTGAAAATTGTCACCGGTTGGCTCGACTCACTTGAGCTCCTGTGTACAATCACTGGTCATTCTTGTTGACTCACTGCTGTAATATCACTGGCCGTCTACACACTAGCACTGACGCAATATGACTGGTTCAGACTTAATCAGATGTCGCTACTACACTGTCAACCTGAGAAAATCTCACACACTCCACTGGTTGATACCTGGTTGATACCTGGTTGATGGGGTTCTGGGAGTTCTTCTACTCCTCAAGTCCGGCCCGAGGCCAGGCTTGACTTGTGAGAGTTTGGTCCACTAGGCTGTTGCTTGGAGCGGCCCGCAGGCCCACATACCCACCACAGCCCGGTTGGTCCGGCACTCCTTGGAGGAATAAATCTAGTTTCCTCTTGAAGATGTCCACGGTTTTTCCGGCAATATTTCTTATGCTTGCTGGGAGGACGTTGAACAACCGCGGGCCTCTGATGTTTATACAGTGTTCTCTGATTGTGCCCATGGCACCTTCCTATGGCTCTTCTTAGCATCTGTGCTTGCGGGTCTTGGCCAATGCATTAGACTGTGTGGTATACCTTCTCCGTAGGTATCCCACGCAACTCAGTCTTCTACACACCTCCGCCTCTTCTACGAGGCTGCAAAATACGCCAAGGGTAGTCATAGGTCTGTTGTTCACTCCCAATGGAGTCAGCTGGACTCTACATTCGTCCCGACAAGCGAATCCTTGGAGCTCGACTGACGTGATCAATCCTCACGACGTCTGACGTGACACTGTCGGCTCATTAGCCACGGAACTGCTTACCTGCTGGATGCCTGGTTAACGGGGTTCAACATACTTTAGCCACGTTATTGTGACTCATCGCCCGCCACTAAATATACTTCTCGTTCCCCCAAACTAAACAACATTACAAAATATCCCCAAATTCATCCCCACCACCAGAAATTATTTCTCCCCCAGAAAAAAAAAATAATAGTCCCATTTTACCCGGCAAATTTTAAATTCCTCGGGGAAAAAATAAATAAACTTTCAACAGATAAAGTAAAAAAAATGTATATAACAAAAATTATCAACGACTTAATTACTTCACACGAGCGGCAGTCTGACGATTCAATATTGAGAGGAGAGTGCAGACGCGTTGCACACACACACACACACACACACACACACACACACACACACACACACACACACACACACATTTAATTAAGTGTTGCTTTGTGTATCAATATTAATTTATTACGTAATGCAACACTGCGAGCGCTTGCATATTATACGTTATTTGGAAATATTAAACGAACGACTCATTTATGCTGGACAGTTTCCATCGCGACACTCACTATTATATCTTATGGATTATTCCTGCTCAGGCACCTGCTTCTGCTCCTGAAAACACTTAACTCTTGGCTAAGAGGTAGACCCCACTTACGCTGCCCCTTAGAAGAAGGTAAATGTAAATCCATTTTCACGCAGCGAGTCCCGTATACAGTGCAGGCAATGGGGAAGGTGAGGGGGAGGGGGGGACGGTTGTTAGCTGTGCACAGGACCCCTAAACTCACCCACACACCTGATGTGACCCTAATTACTTGAGTTTTGTCACCCTCGTTGGCCCCCAGTGGACTGGGGGCCAATTGGCTGACTGGGGGCTCACCCAGTCAGCCAATGGCTGACTGGGTGAGCCATTAGGTCTACGATAATCACCCACGTTTCATAAATATGACGAATTTTAATTTGTGTGTGGAAGTGCGCGCGAGAGTGCGAGTGCATGTGAGTGTGAGTTAATAGGCAAGGGGGGGGGGAGGTGGATTGGTCCACTTAAGTGCTAGGCACTTAAGTGGCCCAAGAGGGCCCCCACGAACGTCCTTCTTGCAACACAAGTCAGATTTTTGGACACTTTTGACGAAAAAGAATTTTTTGTCTCCTGTGTTTCATTATGCGTGTGAGAGAGGGAGGGAGAGTGAGTGGATGAGAGGAGTAACAGTGAGTGCGTGTGTACTCTCATAGTTGTGCTTGCGGGAGTTGAGCTTCGGCTCTTTGGTCCCTGCTCTCAACTGTCAATCAACTGGTGTACAGATTCCTGAGCCTATTGGGCTCTATCATATCTACACTTGAAACTGTGTATGGAGTCAGCCTCCACCACATCACTCCCTAATGCATTCCATTTATTAACTACTCTGACACTAAAAGTAATATTTCTAATGTCTTTATGGCTCATTTGGGCACTCAATTTCCACCTGTGTCCCCTAGTGCGTGTGCCCCTTGTGTTATATAAACTGTCTTTGTCTACCCTATTAATTCATTTGAGAATCTTGTATGTGGTGATCATGTTCCCCCTAACGTTTCTGTTTTCCGGCGACGTGAGGTTTAATTCCCGTAGTCTCTTCTCATAGCTCATGCCCCTCAGTTCGGGCACTAGTCTGGTGGCAAACCTCTGAGCCTTCTCCAATTTAATTTTATGCTTGACGAGATATGGACTCCATGCTGGAGCTGCATACTCTAGGATTGGTCTGACATACGTGGTATACAAGGTTCTGAATGATTTCTTACACAAGTTTCTAAAGGCCGTTCTTATGTTGGCCAACCTGGCATATGCCACTGTTGTTATCCTCTTGATATGAGCTTCAGGGGACAGGTCTGGCGTGATATCAACCCCCAGGTCTTTCTTTCTCTCTGATTCTAGAAGAATTTCATCTCCCAAATGATACCTTGTATCTGGCCTCCTGCTCCCTACACCTATCTTCATTACATTACATTTGATCGGGTTAAATTCTAACAACCATTTGTTGGACCATTCCGTCAGTTTGTCCAGGTCTTCTTGAAGCCTCAAGCTGTCCTCCTCTGTTCTCATAATTTTGGCATCATCAGCAAACATTGAGAGAAACGAGTCTATACCCTCTGGTAGATCATTTATGTATATCAGAAACAGGATAGTTCCGAGTACCAGCTGTCTAACTCCCAGGTATCTATGTACTGCTAGGTAACAGGGGGCATCATGGTGAAAGAAACTCTGCCCATTGTTTCTCGCCGGCGCCGGGAATCGAACCCCAGACCACAGAATTACGTGTCCAGCGTACTGTCCACTCAGCCACCGGTCCCCTTGGTGTGTGTGTGTGTGTGTGTGTGTGTGTGTGTGTGTGTGTGTGTGTGTGTGTGTGTGTGTGTGTATGTATGTATGTGAGTGTGTGTGTGTGTGTGTGTGTGTGTGTGTGTGTGTGTGTGTGTGGACAGGATAAGTAGGAAGGGGGGTTAAAGAGACGTATAAACAGTAGAAAAGGGTCAATATTCAGGTGTTAAAGGGGTATATGTGTGGCCTGGTGGATAGGAGGGAAGGGGAGAGGAGGGAAGGGGAGAGGGAGAGGGATGAGATAGGGAGGGGATAGGGATGGGAGAGGAAAGCCGTGCTGGTTATTCACAGTCAGGTAGTCCGGAAGGACTTCTGATCCTGCTTTCACTGAGATTCAACCCGCCTGACACCCCCCACTTCCCACCTTACACACACACACACACACACACACACACACACACCTACACACACACCTACACACACACACACACACACACACACACACACACACACACACACACACACACACACACACACACACACTAGGGGACACAGGTGGAAACTGAGTGCCCAAATGAGCCACAGAGATATTAGAAAGAACTTTTTTAGTGTCAGAGTGGTTGACAAATGGAATGCATTAGGAAGTGATGTGGTGGAGGCTGACTCCATACACAGTTTCAAGTGTAGATATGATAGAGCCCAGTAGGCTCAGGAACCTGTACACCTGTTGATTGACGGTTGAGAGGCGGGACCAAAGAGCCAGAGCTCAACCCCCGCAAGCACAACTAGGTGAGTACACACACACACACACACACACACACACACACACACACACACACACACACACACACACACACACCTGTGTACTCACCTATTTGTGTTTGCGGGGGTTGAGCTCTGGCTCTTTGGTCCCGCCTCTCAATTGTCAAACAACTGGTGTACAGGTTCCTGAGCCGTGTGTGTGTGTGTGCGTGCGTGCGCGTGTGTTGTACACCCACTACAACACAAAGATCAAACTGGAAAACTCACAACTTATAAAAATGTGTAAGCTACGATACCGTTATATATATATATATATATATATATATATATATATATATATATATATATATATATATATATATATATATATATATATATATAGAAATACACGATTACTATATAATTAAAAAAAAATCCATAATTAAGTTTCACCGTTTCCTAACCTAGAACCAGCCAATCCCATCCCAAGTTCCATTATCAAACAGCATCAAGTTATTCATACCAATCGCATACAATCACCCATCAACCAATCACATACCTGCTTGTATTACCATGGCGACAATGATGCCAAAACATCAATTAGCTCGAAGGAAGGAATTATCAACGAAAAGCGCCAAGCCATTACAACTATACAGCACTAGGAAGGGGTCAGGATAAGGATTTGGGATGGGACGGGGGAAAGGAACGGTGCCCAAACACTTGGATGGTCGGGAATTGAACGCCGAACTGCATGAAGCGAGACTGTCGCTCTACCGTCCAGCCCAAGTGATTGGCCTTTCTGAATACGACTCAATTAGCTCGAGTCGTATTCACAAATTAGAGGAGAATAAATCCCTGCCAATTTTAACTCCTATTAATCATCAATATCATAGATAAATCTAGGGGGAGAAAGTATGCGTTTGCAGGGAATTTTAATTTCTTTTTATAAACTGTGTTTGCTGTATTGGCTGAAATGTTCGGGTTACAGGAGCCAAAGTGGCTCACTGGTATAGAAAACGTCAAAGGGATTTTATTTTTTTTACTAGGCGTTATGGTTGGAATTTCAGTACATCAATAGTGGTGGAAATGTTGTCTTCTTGTGAAGGGTGAGTCCTGTATGGTGGTGGATGGGTTGTTGGCTGTGTGTACACACACTCACACACACACACACACACACACACACACACACACACACACACACACACACACACACACACACACACACACACACACACACACACTCACACACACACACACACACACTCACACACACACACACACACACACACACACACACACACACACACACACACACACTAAACTGGAAAAGGTTCAAAGGTTTGCCACCAGACTAGTACCCGAGCTGAGAGGTATGAGCTACGAGGAGAGACTACGGGAATTAAACCTCACTTCGCTGGAAGACAGAAGAGTTAGGGGGGACATGATCACCACATTCAAGATTCTGAAGGGGATTGATAGGGTAGATAAAGACAGTCTATTTAACACAAGGGGAACACGCACAAGGGGACACAGGTGGAAACTGAGTGCCCAAATGAGCCACAGAGATATTAGAAAGAACTTTTTTAGTGTCAGAGTGGTTGACAAATGGAATGCATTAGGAAGTGATGTGGTGGAGGCTGACTCCATACACAGTTTCAAGTGTAGATATGACAGAGCCCGATAGGCTCATGAATCTGTACACCTGTTGATTGACGGTTGAGAGGCGGGACCAAAGAGCCAGAGCTCAACCCCCGCAAACACAACTAGGTGAGTACAACTAGGTGAGTACACACACACACACACACTGTTACGGCCCTCTCGGGACGCAACGGGGTTCTTACTCTGATGTAGTTAGAGGAAGATATATATCCGGCCCCAAGCCAGTAGAGGCTATCAAGGGATGCGATCCGTGACGCAAGTAACTTAAAGGGAGTAGGGAAAGAAAGGTAAGAACTTAATATAATATAATATAACCTTCACCATTTAAATATATAAAAGTAAAACGTACACAAGGGGGAAGGGTATTAACACTTTACAAAGGGGATCAACACTGTAGTCTTCTGCTGGAGACTATGGATCCTCGAAGCCAGGTGCTGAGTCCGCGGTGCTTTCTTCGTGGCCTCAAGACGTGTCCTCTGAGAACGCCGAGTCTACCCTGGCCACAGGTCAGCCACAACACAGGTCCACTGGGGGCACCGTCGTGGAGGCCGTCAACCACACGTCCAGCAGGTCTGCTGGCAGGTACTGAGCCACCAAGGCTGGTACGGCCACTCCACGAGCGATAAAAGGGGTACGCCCTAGACAGGAGTCTCGTGTGATATCACAAATCACCCTCCTGTCCTCAATACCCCAGTGGATTATCGTCTCCAACCGTCGGTCCCGGGTAAATCCTTCCACTGCCACTCCACTGGCAGGCTTAACACACCACAGTGTTCTTCCGGGGGGGACGACGTCACAACAGCTGCAGCAAACTTCACAGTATGGAGACTGGCTGCCTCGGGTAGACTGACTCCACCTTCAACACAGTGGTCCCAGGTCGGCTCTGTAAGCAGACACGTCATTAATAACCGGGACACTAATACACCACACTCACAGGCTCAGATACAAACGCCCGACATATCCACTCCCTAGATGGCGCTGTCGTCGGAGCACCACCTCACCAGAGGTCAGGAGCGGCGGTGTTGAGCGCTGAACCAGACTGGAAACTGGTCCTCGAGGCCAGTACACGCTGTCCTCACTAGGTGTCGTCGTTCGTTTGGCGGGGGTTTCGGGAGCTGACCCACAGATGGCGTGTTTGTCACTGCTCCAGGCTCGAACGCTGGATCCGGGTTCGTAACACACACACACACAGTCGCCAGTCCTGATGGCTACACTTTACCTGCTCAATGATGTATATTTGCTTGAATAAATACATTATGTGCGAAATATCAGTGAAGAATGTGCGATAAATGTATAAGCATTTATCATTTCCCAAATGGTCAACTTTACAGGGAAGGATTAATTCTCCCTCTCTGCCTCTCTCTCTCTCTCTCTCTCTCTACTCGCACTGTAGGTGTGCATTCACCTATTTGTTCTTGCAGGGTCGAGCATTGGCTCTTGGATCCCGCCTTTCTAGCCGCCGGTTGTTTAAAGCAATGACTCCTGTCTTACTTCGCTATCATACCGAGTTCTAAAACTATGAATCGTCTTTGCTTCCACAAGCACTATTTTGTGTTTGTGGAAGCACAAACTTCCGCAGGACCTATGAGGAGGACCCGAACCTTAGGGAGGGAGAGGGATAATGCTTTAAACCCTGATTGGGCTTCAGATATAAGCCTCAAGACCCATAGAGGAAATCCCGGGCTGCATTGTTGACAATGTCGTGTTGTGGTGGTCTAGGGGGACTGCTTTGTAGTACCAAGTGAGCGGGTTCGAATCCTGCATGTGGCGTTTTTAAACAGATTCACATCAATACCTCTAAAGTATACCTGATCAACCTGGTTGTGATTTGTACCTCTCCCTTTTCCTTCATTCTCACTATCATTCTCACTATCATTCTCACTATCATTCTCCCATTCTTCCTCCACCTTCTCCGTCACGTTCTCTCTCTCTTTATGCCTCTTCGTTCCCTCTCACTTACTCAGTCAGTCATCAAACTCACGAGGCAGATCCACACACACAAAAAGAAAGGGACCAATTTCGTCTTGATAGAGCAATTAGGTCGTAAAACATCGTCGTTTGATCCCGCTAAGCAGCTGGAGAATTCATGTTTATACACAGGCGGATGATTTTTATTCAAACTAATGGACCCGAAATGGCATCTGGCAGTGACGCTTGCGTGTGTGTGTGTGTGTGGCTGACTCTCGCGTGTGTGTGGGTGTGATAGACTCGCGCGCGCGCGTGTGTGTGTGTGTGTGAGGGGCTGATGCTCGCATGTAGCAGCAGTTACGTCTAAATGTGTGTGTGTGTATCTGTGTGTCAGCCTGCCTGTCTATATTTGTATGCATGTCTTTCTATCTGTGTGTGTGTGTGTGTGTGTATGTGTGTGTGTGTATGTGTGTGTGTGTGTGCGTGCCTGTGTGTGTATTTTGTGTATATCTGCCTGTGTATGCATATCAGCGTGCCTCTTCCCACATGTAAGTCAGTCTGCAATGTTACCCACCCCCTACCTTCCCACCTCCCCCTCCCCCCCATCCCCCCTTCTCACATTCCCATTTACAAACTCTTAAGCCAGCCTCCTCCCCCCCCCCCCATCTCAGGGTCGTGCCTGTAGCCACCAAATAATCGTGACGCGTGCGTTAAGTGTTCGGTTAAGCGCACATTTACCTAGCAAACCGGCCATTCCGGATACAAAATTGGACGGTTTCCCTCTAAATTGACTCCTTGATTGCTACAGCGCTCTCTTCCACAGACGTACTTTCGCCAGCCTTGTTTCCCTCGTGGTTTTTATGGTGAGGAGGCTGGCGTTGGAGGCTGGCATTGGAGGCTGGCGTTGGTGGCTGGCGTTGGAGGCTGGCGTTGGTGGCCGGCGTTGGAGGCTAGCCGCCTTCCCTTGGGCAAATCTTTCCAAATACTTTCCTACCTTTGGGGCAAGGGTTTCTGAACACCATTCTTCCCTTGAACTAGAAAAGAAACGAAATATTTTTGTCATGGAGATTATATACGTATTTTAAGAGTGGATCGTCCAGTGCATCCCAGAGGAGGGGATGTTCTTGAAATTTGTTGAAAACCTGAATGACTCTTAGGTTGATTTCTTACTTATATCAGAGTCTTTCTTACTCACCTGAGTTTCTTTCTTGTAGAGAGTGAGCTGAGAGTCAGGTGACGTCTTGCGAGACTGCTCTCAAGGTGTTGTCTGCTTCTTGTGTGTTTAAACAAGAACTAGTCTTGTGCTTTGGTCTAGAGGCGTCATAGTGGTGGTTTTGGAAAATCTGGAGGGAGAGATGGAGGGGCGGAAAGGGGTCTTGAAGATTGGGAAGGAAGAGGAGACATTAGTGTCTTCTATCCCACAGTTTCACTCTCATAACCCTCACACCTCCAACACCCACACACACACACACACACACACACACACACACACACACACACACACACACACACACACACACACACACACACACACACACACACACACACACACACACACACACACACACACACTGCTGCCGCTGAATTCATTACTCTGAGTCATTCTTTTCTGTCTGCTCTTCCTCTTTCCCATCTTCTCTCTTCCCAATTTCTCCATCTTATTCCACATTTCTTCCCTCATATGTTTCTCCCTCTCAATCTCTTATATTCTTCTTCTTCTTCTTTCTTCCACAGTCCTCTTGATCATACCTTCCTTGGTTCTCTTGACTCTTCTACTTCCTCTAATAAGTGTCTTAATCGCTTTTATTCTCCTTCCTGTATCTCCTCTTTCTCAGTATCCTCATTTATGTGTCTTTCCTCTCGTTCTCTATTGCCTGTGTCCTCCATCTCTCCTGCTCCTCTACACATCCTCACTGGACCTCTCTCTCTCTCTCTCCCTCTGTTTATCACTCTCAATCTCTCGTTCGCTCTTTCATTCATTCCCTCATCATTCCCTTCCACTTCATTCATGATTTCCAAGGGATTGGACACCATTCCTTTCCCCCGTCCCATCCCACATCCTTATCCTGACCCTTTCCAAGTGCTATATAGTCGTAATAGCTTGGCGCTTCCCCTCCTGATAGTTCCTTTCCTTTCATTCATGCTTCTTTTCTCCCTCTCCCACGCCTCTCTTTCCTCTCCTCTCCTCCTTCTTCCTATCTCCCTCCGGAGAATATTTCCGAGTGCGAGGACAAATATTTTTGGCCACAACCTTGTTGATGGAGGTTGTAATCCCCAGCAAAATTGAATTCCTCCTCCTTGGCTGGCCGTCTAAATGCGCATGTATTTACGGATTCGATTAGCCGAACATGACAACCAACGCCTGCCGGCTCACGAACACCTCCGGGGAATCCGGATGACTAGAGGAATAGATGTTGTTTGTTAGTGTTGGTATTAAGGGTTGTAGTAGGGGGTGGCTGGTAGTAGGGGGGTTGGTAGTAGGGGCTGGTAGTTGTGGTAGCGAAGGGGAGGGGGAGTTGTGGAAGTAGCAAGGGAGGGGGGGGATCGAGACTCATGCTCAGTAAACGTTATTATTAGAGTGATTTTATTTTCGCCAATACGTCGCATATTCAACGGATTAGTCGATTCCGGTTAGAAAAAATTGTCGTATTAGGTATGAGGACGTCGGTCGTCGACTCTCCTCGCTGTTGCTGTATATATATATATATATATATATATATATATATATATATATATATATATATATATATATATATATATATATATATATATATATATGTATAACAGCAGAATATATATATATATATTCTGCTGTTTTTTTTAATACTTTGCCATTTCAAAATTCTACCCGTTGATATTCCTTTTCAAAATTGATTAATTAATACAATGTAACATGTTTTAACTTAGTTACGTTGAGCATTATTTGTTTATTTTCGAAGTTTGAAGTTAATTACCTTTGATATACATTTTTTGGGTTACAAAACTCTGCAATTAAATTCCTTTTTGTTTTGAAAATTTCAAAATGTTTTAATGACATTTATATTATATTCCAAATCGTCGCAATCCGAAATGTTTTCCCACTCCAAAATCTGCTGGGTCACCACACACTGGGTCACTACCCACTGGGTCACCACACACTGGGTCACCACACACGGGGTCACCACCCACTGGGTCATCACCCACGGGTCACCACACACTGGTCACCACACACGGGGTCACCACCCACTGATCAACAATAATTTCAGAATTTCACGATTCCGGAAAATTAGAATAACATAACTTTTACGTTCCGCTTCTCAGAACTCCAGAGACCCGTGTAGGCACAATTCCAGGAGCGGAACCTAAGCACACGATCTGACGATTCCAGAATTCCAAGTGGATGATGATTTCAGAATTCCATCCAGCTGATGATTTTAGGATTTCATGGTTTACCTTAACACAGCGCAAGAGAAAGCTACTCGAGAATTCATGATTCCAGAGCCGTGAGAAATAGGAGAATCAGTTCTGATTCCAGAACTGGCTAAATGTAAAACATTGATTCCAGAATCGGAACAATAAATACTAGCGGTCAGTTCCCAAAATTGTAAACATCCACGAGGCTTATGAGGATTTGTAAATTCCATGCATTCACAAGTCAAAGCAGCGAATTCAGGCGTCGATTCAGAATTCAAAGATTCCAAAGCGCAGTCAAAGCGTGGGAGTCAGTAATTCCAGCATTCCATGATTCCAGGACGGGGGGCAGTAGTAGGGGATGGAGAGATAGAGAATACACACAACTAACGAGGTGGTTCGCTACACCCCTATTATTTAACTACACTTCTCTACACCTATTATTTAACATTTAAATAATAGGCTGATAAATCCCTAGAGTGCGCTGATAAATCCCTAGAGTGCGCTGATAAATCCCTAGAGTGCGTGATTATAGCCAGAAGCGACGTGTATCTTGTCTCAAGTGACTAGTGAGACTGAAGGTGAGTGATGGTGAGTGATGGTGATGCGAGGAATGGTAAGAGATGGTGATGAACTGTGAGAAGGAGTTGCTTGAAATTGGGGTGTTGACGGTGACGTATGGTGATTGATGATGAGTGATGGTGATAGATAAAAAAGTCACAATTAATGGTGACGAAAGCTGAGTGATAGTGACGGATGATGACGAATGAGGATGAATCATGAGGTGAGAAGTACTCATTACTGGTGAGGATCATACAAGCACTATGTGAGACGGATGAGATATTTTGGTAAGTAATGATGAATAGTGATGAATGCCGAGGGAGGGCTAGCAGTGTGAAGGAATGGTGAGGGATAGTGGGTGGTTGATGGTGTAATAATATACGAACACTGACATCACAACCATTCTCACTGTATCCACTCTGACCCATCGTTTCTTAATTCATTACACCACAATTCATTCAGATTTACCCTTATTTATTCCCCCAATAATGGCGGAATATCCAATAATATTCTCCTTATTTATTCCCATAATTAAACCCCCTATTTATAAACATTAACCCCTACTCTTCCCAACCTACTCTACTCACCAATATTCGTGGCCTGTATTCCTGTTTGCATTCATCAGTACTCTCATAATCGAGTTAAAGTCTACGGGGTTCTTCACCCACGTTTCATTACCCAGCAGTTCAACTGAGTGCAATGATTACGAGGAAATTAATCAGAAAAAAAATGTGGCTAGAGGTTATGAGAAAAAATCAGATCTCAATTTCCATTAAAAATGGCTTAGCAAGTGAGGGAGGGAGGGAGGGAGGGAGGTATGTAGAGAGGAAGGGTAGGAACGAAAGAAGGAAAACTGTTGAGTAACATAAACTAACAGAGTAGGAACGACAGCAACAATATTAACAGCAACAAAAGCACCAGAAACAAGAACTATGAATCATAAGCAACAAACAAAATCCTTCAAAACGATATAAAAACACAATTAATCAATTAAAATCAATTAACAAATTAATAAATGTAGAAAGAGAAGTAGTAAATATATAAATGGCAGGTGTTCTCTCGGCAGGTGCCAGCCAGAGTGCCTGAAACCCTTATTGGGCTTCAGTGGAAGCCTCAGAATCCCTGAAGGATTCAGCTGAATCCCAAGTTGCACTGCGTTTCTCCATGTCGTGGTGCAGTGGTCTGGGGCAGGGGGGTCTTGAGAGTACCCAATGTGCGGGTTCGAATCCTCTTCATGGTTCGAACACTGATTTTTCTCACAAATATATATAATAAGGTAATCACTAGGAACTGTGATGAGGCTTCGATCCTATGCTCTGGGAATCTATGCCGAAGGCTCCTACGGATTAATGTGATGTCTGTGTGCAATACTGATCATAATATTTGGTCTAAAGTGGTGTTTACAGCGAGTTTGAAGCGCTGTTTCGCTAGTCATATATTTCGTTAAGCGCAACAAAGTTCTCATAGCCATTACCACGCGATACGAGGCCACAAACCCCCACACTCATCTTTAACACCACAAAAAAAAACCCTCTCTGAAAACAGGATGAATTTTCTTCTCGAGGCGTTGTTCTACGCCTAAATTTATGTTATAAGTATCTACACGAGTTTATAGCATCCTATAAAAGTGGGATATCATCAAGGATTACGAGAACCAGTCAAGAGTTACGATCCCGGGGGACACCCAGCGGACAGACGCACACAAAACCACAGACCCTGAACCGAATATACAAAAATTATATACCAAAATCGGGCTGTAAACAAAGAGACCTGATTTTCCGTCTTCTGAAGCAGGTCGAAGGTGTCAACGTCAGCAAATGGTTACCCACAAAGCAGTATTTCTAGTCTTAGTGTCTAGGCCGGGACTGTTCCTAGCGAGGATGGTAGTCCCAGGACTACCGTCCTTTGACTACCATCGTAGATCTATGATCTTGAGACGTTCTCACCGGCTCAGGACCTCGAACGACAATGGTCCTGAGAAGCTGTAGCAGCGGATGATGATGATTATCATGCGACTGGAAGCTCGGAGGTAGTGTGATTAAGTGATGTGGGAGTGAGGGTTCAAGGAGAAGCCAGTGAGGAGATGTTAGGGGGTCAAGTAGAAGTAGAAGCTACTAAGGAAGCGAGGGACCATGTAAAAGTTAGCCAGAATTACAGCAGTATAAATCTAGTAACCCACCCCCAACCCCCCAACCCCCCCAACCCCCCCAACCCCCCCCCCAACCCCCCCAACCCCCCGCCCCAACCTTAATTTTCAGAGAATTATTTATGCAAATTTGCAACAAATATGCAGAGCAAGCTCACCAAAATCTAATCAGATCTAGATTTTCTCCCTAATGATAATTTCATAATTATTCACTTCTATTCCCTCGGCTGTTTTCATAGAGTTGTGAGGGGAAAATTGAATACCACACACACACACACACACACACACACACACACACACACACACACACACACACGCACACACACACACACACACACACACACACACACACACACACACACACACACACGCACACACACACACACACACACACACACACGCACACACACACACACACACACACACGCACACACACACACACACACACACACACACGCACACACACACACACACACACACACACACACACACACACACACACACACACACACACACACACACACACACGTGTGTGTGTGTTTACCCGCTGGCCATACCTTCCAAGCCTAACGTTAATTCAACGTTTATAAGGTTAATTTAATGTACATGACGTTAATTCATCGTTGATAACGTTAATTCATCGTCGATAACGTTAATTCATCGTCGATAACGTCAATTCATCGTCGATAACGTTAATTCATCGTCGATAACGTCAATTCATCGTCGATAACGTCAATTCATCGTCGATAACGTCAATTCATCGTTCATAGCGTTAATCGCAGACAAACAATAAAATGACGGCTTTACAACATTAAATAAAGACACACTTTATATCATAACAATACAGTGCAGATTAATATAAATCCATTACCTGCAATGATCACACGAAGACAGATGATCAACTCTTGCAATAACAGCCAACACATTCAACAATCAATTAATCTTTGTAACGATGGCCCAAAAATCGCGCATTTTGCAATACTGTTCCCAGTACATGTTACAAAATATGAGATACAGAACGGAGTCATTATACCAGCTTCAACAAACTAGGTAATTACGGAGGGCTGTTAGATCCATTACAGCCTCATTATAATATAAGAAGTTTAGGCTTTTATTCTCTTGCCCAGAGTACTAATGAGCTGGTTCCATTAGCGTAATAATCACCAAATTGGCTGTTAACATCAGACACAAACAAGGGCTTTTAAAATTTGAAGATAACTATGTTACATTTTTTTTAGGCCAAGATAAAGGACGTAGTAATATACTCTCTTTTTTTTAATGTCTTTTCATAATTATCGAAAAAAATTATATTTTGGTTTATTAAATGAGGTTATTAATTAATAAACTTTAATTATTATTTTACGTGATGTCCTCGGGAGTAGAGGGGGAACTTAGCAGACATCAAACTTAAAGTTGAGTATAGGATATTGATGTGCAATTTAGGGATGAGAATATTCCTTCAGATGTGCAGAGTGTGGGGGTGTGGGATGGGGAGGGTGTGGGGGGGTGTGGGATGGGAAGGGTGTGGGGGGTGTGGGATAAAGGGAAGGGAGATATTCTAGCTGATGGAAGAGGGTATGAGAGAGAATGGGACGGGAGGGTGTGATGGGGAAGGATGATTGCGTGTAGTGGGGGGAAAGAGTGTGAGAGTGTTTGGAGTGGGGGGGGTGGAGGAGGGAGATTGAGTGCATGGTTGAGGTAAGAAATGTAACCCCGAGTGAAGGTCAACTATTTTGCATGACCATCGCGTGACCTCTAACCCTCATCTTGTCCCCCCAATCAATGGCTGACGTCGAGTGAAACAGCTGACATCAGAAGCACTAGTTGAAGGATACAATTGCCGCCCCCGGCACAACACCGTCTCCACAGAAAACGGCACACCAGCACAATTTACAGGGCATACTGAGAAATAAAAATGTTCCAGCAATCTACGCGACGGAGGACCTTGAGAGGTTATGAGAACTAGTGATGATGGTTGACCGTGACGAGGGCAGTTCAGGCCTTCCTGGTTGGGTTACCCATCTACCGCCAGCGACACCTACTCCTGTGAACAGATGATAATCTCCCTCAAGATGGCTCCCTCTCTTCCTCTCCCTCCCTCTCTCTCCCTCTCATTAAAAACAAAGAGGACAGCCCCAGAGCGCGTCTAAAAGATTGCCCAACAACACGCAGTGGGAGTCATTAGTCAAGGGAGGTGTTGAGGAGAGCAGCGGGCGGACAGTCATGGGCAAGAGAGGGCAGGGAAGGACAAGGCAGGGAAGGGAAGGACAAGGCAGGGAAGGGAAGGGCAAGGCAGGGAAGGGAAGGACAAGGCAGGGAAGGGAAGGACAAGGCAAGGGAGAGCGTGAGTGTTGGGGGAGGCGAGGCGACCTTGGTATACTAGTGGGTCCTTCCTTTTTCTCAGGAGAATAAAGGTGAACAAACTACATACGTAGTGAAGGTGGTTGTCTCAGACGGGGGCCAGAGCCCGGTAGGTCCGTCGTTATTCTTTTGTTCCCCATAATATTTCTAACTTTTATTTTCTTTACTTTTATGCTTTCAATGAAGGGCTAATGAATGAAGTACTGTACAGGACGTCTACAAATCATTCACCCCATTATAGGCCTTACTATAATGTAATGAATGACTTATAACATTCATCACATTATAGATATCTTTTGGCAATTTGAAATAATTATAAGACAATATATTTTTTATTCTTACCCTTACTCTCGTGTCTTCCAGCGACGTGAGGTGCAATTCACAGTCTTTCCTCGTAACTCATACCTCTTAGTTCTGGAACTTGTCTAGTGGTATACCTTTGAACCTTCTCCAGCTTCATCTTATGCTTCAAAAGGTATGGAGTCCATGCCGGAGCCGCATACACCAGGCTTGGTCTGACATAAGTGGCATACAACGTTGTAAATGATTCCTAACGCAAATTTGTTAAGGCAGTTCTGATGTTAGCCAGCCTCGCATACGCCGCTCATGATATTCTTTTGATGTGGGCTTCTGGGAACAGGTTCGGTGTGATATCAACTCCTAGATCCTTCTCTCTTTCCGTTTCACTGAGGACTTCGACTCCCATTCGGTATCTTATTTCTTGGCCTCCTGCCTGCACCTTCTACCTAACTTCATTACTTTACATTTATTTGAGTTTAACTTTAGTAGCCATTTGTTGAACCATTCCTTCAGTTTGTTTGCCATATCAGCCTCCTGTACCTCACCCAAAAACCTAACCTAATATACCCTGCAGGCAACAATATATTTTGGATAAGTCGCTCCACAACATTGTCGCTTGGATCGTCGACTTTCTATGGCGTCACTTGCCAATTAGTCCCGTCTAATTTCGTTATAAAACGTTATTATTTCTGAGTAAAAATGAAGTATTTTTCATGTTCTACATTTAGCACCAACATTATAGTGAGTAAACATGTCATATTTCTTAACTACTTACGTAATGCTAATTAAGAGGCTTTGGGCAATTAGTAGGACCGCCTCTTAGGTGTATATGAGCGAGGGTAAAGCTGGGGACACCATTTTAACTCAGAAATGCTCCAAAACATCATAAAATTCCAGATGATAATCAAAGGGGCCTCGTAGCCTGGTGGATAGCGCGCAGGCCTCGTAATTCTGTGGCGCGGGTTCGATTCCCGCACGAGGCAGAAACAAATGGGCAAAGTTTCTTTCACCCTGAATGCCCCTGTTACCTAGCAGTAAATAGATACCTGGGTGTTAGTCAGCTGTCACGGGCTGCTTCCTGGGGGTGGAGGCCTGATCGAGGACCGGGCCGCGGGGACACTAAAGCCCCGAAATATAACCTCAAGATAACCTCAAGAAATGTTTACTCAGGCAGACTTTAGGTGTGCTGGCACATGTTGATAACACACGATGGTTGGTGTGGCTGAGGAACAAGGCGGGCCATCGTCTGTATTCAAAAGGAGCGATGGTATTGGAGTGACTGTGGCTCAGCCTGGCCAATACCAGCGCGCACTGGCACTCCGTCTACAATAACAGAGGAGAAAGTGCCTCTCTGCTGAACAAATCCTGGCTCCATTATACGGAATTGAATGTGGTTAGTGCCAGTGTGTGTGTGTGTGTGTGTGTGTGTGTGTGTGTGTGTGTGTGTGTGTGTGTGTGAGTGAGTGAGTGTGTGTGTGTGTGTGTGTGTGTGTGTGTGTGTGTGTGTGTGTGTGTGTGTGTGTGTGTGTGTGTGTGTGTGTGTGTGCGTGTGTGTGTGTGTGCGTGTATGTGTGTGTGTGAGAGTGTGTGTGTGAGTGTGTGTGTGTGTGTGTGTGGACAGTGAGTGAGCTACTGAGTGAATGCAGCAGTATTGTATAGCCTATGTTATCTTCAACAACTTATGTAAGATTTTCCTGTACTCGGTGATGATACTGTGTGTGTGTGTGTGTGTGTGTGTGTGTGTGTGTGTGTGTGTGTGTGTGTGTGTGTGTGTGTGTGTGCTGATGTGGGCGCGTGGGCATGCGTGCGTGCGTGTGTGTGGGCGTGCATGTGTGCCCAACCGTCCCCTCTCTCCTACAATATCACCAATCATAACACTTTAAGAACATCTCACACACAGTTCGTTCAGCAACACACATTCCATATAGATTTGGGGGTTTAAAGGGTAAGTATTATGACTAGACTTTTTTTAAATTTTGGCGTGATCAGCACCCACAATTTTCGCTATGGCGAACAAATGTAATAATAATAATAATAATAATAATAATAATAATAATAATAATAATAAAATGTCGAATCATGTGGTATTGCGAGATTTACGTGGGAGTGACGTTGGCATAGTGTCACTTGGCACTCTTTTGTTTAAATGCCAATGTCGACTTGTTCATGTTGGGCACGAACCCTACTGCAAATACTGGTAAAAATTGGGTGAAGCTAGCCCCTAGCTTCTGGCTTTCGACCTCAGAGATATTTATATATAGATACTGCTGAATCAGGGGACAGGAAGCTCTTTACCATCTAGTATTTTGTGATCTAGTTGATGTAGAAATTCCCTGCAACAGCATTGATGAGATACTGGACATATTTGGTTATAAAACGTAATATACTAATACTTAATGTATTAGTATGTTACAGTACTTAAATGTAATATACTTAATACACCAAACCCCCCTCCCCCCCACCTCCCACTCCATCAACCCTCACAACCACATGACTCCTTCCCCACATCTCCCCCCACCCACCACCACATCCCCTCCCTCCCTTCATGAGCTACAACATGCTGACCACATACGTCTACATAACTCAGGGCTTCATAGGAGCGACTGGCCTATCAATTACCCACATGCCGGTATCACTCCTGTTTAATCAGCTCCATTATTAACGAGGGCAATGGCTTACCATTCCTAAACTGGGGGGTGGGGGGCTATCCTCCATCCTGACCCCCCGTCCCTTCCTCTCTCCACTCCGTTCCATGAAGAGGGGGAGGGAGGAAATGAGGGCAACCTATCTCTATCATTCGCCCCTTTTCCATGAAACACAATAGAAAAGAACCCTTCCACAAGAAGTGAGTGGAAGAGAGAGAGAGAGAGAGAGAGAGAGAGAGAGAGAGAGAGAGAGAGAGAGAGAACTATTTTTCAAGAGATCCAAAGTTTTTCGGATCTTAAAGCAACCTGATCGGCTTTATAATTGACTTGAATCTTTTTGAGGCCCTTTCTCTCAAGCCTCTCGAGGTTCTTTGACTTTGAAAGCGTCTTCAGTGCTTCAAACATTTTAGATTTGCTGCCAATTTTTTGGCAGAGTCTCCGTTAAATTAGGTCATATCCTCGTTACTACCTCTGAGACCATTGAAGACCTCGGTACAGCATCTCTAAATCCATCAACGCGAACCTTGAATAACAGCCTTTGGTGTGAAGTGTGTCTGATATTGCATGCTTCTACACACACACACACACACACACACACACACACACACACACACACACACACACACACACACACACACACACACACACACACACACACACATTCAACCCAACAGCTACGCTGGAAAACAAGACAGTCATATATATATATATATATATATATATATATATATATATATATATATATATATATATATATATATAAGAGACGTATTTACTGCAGCTGTAGGCGGTAATGCATCGCATTTCCCCTTCATCTCCACCACTCTGAGGGATGCTGCATCACCACCCAGGCCACTCATCTCCATTCATCTCCCCACCCAGAGGGAGGCTGCATCTCCACCACCCCCCAGAGCAGCAACAATACATCCCAACACCACTTGACAGGGAGTAAAGCCGTGATGCAAGGGAAGGGAACCCAATCATGGTCGG